>NC_084824.1:56282291-56372291 GCF_958449725.1 Rosa rugosa
AGCGGTCCGCCCACTGGACCCGTGTTAATCAAGGATTAGGCTACCGCTGAATTCTTATACATTAACATTGGCGCCGTCTGTGGGAACCCTTGAACAAAAGGTGTACATACCTCCACTATTGTGGAGGATTTGCCATGCCATCAAGCATAATTAACACCCTCATAGTGGGCCCACAAGTCATGGTGGGACCCAACCGCGACATGCATCACGTAACCGGATGTTCAAGCTACGCTACGGTATCCGGAAGTGGCAAATACGTCGCTGGGAAGCCATTTTCCCGGCTGTTAATGTGTAAGAATTGAGCGGTAGCCTAATCCTAAGTTAACGCGGGTCCGGTGGGCGGACCGCACACTTGTGATGGTTCTCCGCTAGCTGTCAAATAAGATACAAAGTGGCGTCAAAGGGAGACCGCGCTGGGCGGTCTTCTCTTCTCCGATGCCTAAGTCAGTCGATGTATCTGTGTTGACAAAGTAACGAAGGACAAGTATTTAATGCGTAATTAATGAGGAAAGAGGAGTTGACCTTTTATAGGTGAGGAAGGGGCTGGCCTTTTCCTTGTTTTCGATGTGGGACTGAAGTGCTTCAGTTCTCAGCTTCTGGAGCTTCTGATGCTATCTGGGCGCAGCGCGTGGTGGCGCGTTAGCGGTGATCTGGGGACGAGCCGGGGAGTTGCGAGTAACATGAGCGTAGCTCTTCTATAGCTAATTATGCTTTTGCAAATGCTTGTGTAAGCATGTGTAAGTACAAGTCCCCCAAGTCCCCAGTCAAGGAGGTCGATCTTGGTTGGGGAGTTGCCTAGCGGTTTGAAGCGTTACTCTAGCTAGACTTGCAAAAGCTTAATTAGCATCAGTGCGTTGTCAACCATGGACTTACTGAACAAGCGCTTTGTGCCCTTTCGGGTGGGCCCCTGCTAGGCCCCCCAGGGAGTCCCCCACTCCCTGACTAAGATAGACCTCCATGTGGTCGGCATTTTGTTTGTTGAGGGGAGCTGCGCGGAGCAGAGGGTATTGGGTAGCGAGCCCAATTTTTTGATACCCTATTTTGGGGGGTCAACGTGCCTGATCAGGGCAGTCGTAGACTGTTGACGTATCCCCTTGTCCCGGAGGAGCAAGTTTTATCTGCAACGCCGCGTGGCGGTCGTTGCGAAGATGAGTTGAGCGGGAGAAGTTCCGCTAGCGGGAATGCGCTTAGCGGAGACTGTCTCACGTGCGAAATGAGCGGGAGAGGTTCCGCTCGCGGGAATGCCCCTAGCGGAGACTGTCTCACGTGCGGGTGAGCGGGAGAGAAGTTCCGCTAGCGGGAATGTGCTTAGCGGAGACCGTCTCACATGCGAGGTGATATGCCTGTCCCCTTTTTGACGGTTACTTTGTCTGGAAGATTTGTCTGACAGTTACCTCCAAGTGTCAGCCTCTAATTGGGTTGGCGTGTTTGCATACGCCTGTTCTGCGCGCTCATCCCTTCGCCATAAATGCGAGTAATTATCGTTTTTGTAACCGAGGTGACGCTTCGGTTAATCCGGATAGTGGGTGAGATAGTGGGGCACATGTACGGTTTGCGCGTGGTGTCGTTTCGCGCGAATGGTCAGGATTTGTTTGATGTTGACATAAAAGAGAGGGAAACCATAGTGGTTTTAATATCTTCTGTATTTCAAAGCCCGATTCTTCGTCTTCAAGCTGCTGTTCTCTCTGTAAATTTTCGATTTTCTTGCATTTTGGATAGCCTCTGCCTGTGGTTGTGCGTGACTGAGGGTTTAGGAGTGTATAGGGATGGGTTTGGGGGATTTCAGCAGAGTTTTGCATGTTATGGGATTAGTTGGATGGTTGAATTTGGGTTGTGGTTGAATCTATGCCATGTTCTTGTTTTGGTATTTTCTGGGTTTCTGGGATTGGTTGTTGTTGGTGTTCTTGCCTGAAAAAGTGATGTAGGGATAGTCTAGATCTGTTTAGCATTGACTGACCTTGGGTTTTAGGGTTTGTGATGGCTAGCGTTGTCTTGATTTTGAGCAGTGAGGATTCCGGGTCTGACGAGTCGCTCAGCGGTATTGATAGGTTTATTAATGACACGTTGCGTCCGTCTACCCGTGCAGAAGTCCCACTGTCCGCACCGCTAGACATCGAGCCGTTGCAATCAATAACCTGGGGAGAAGCCATGAAGCGTGTCGATCGTCCAGAGAGTTCATCGGCACGCGGGGCGGATGTCGCTCAGGACTAAGTCCAGGAAAGGCGGGCGAACCATAGTGAGGCCAGTGGTTCCGCTCAGGAGGGAGCGGTAGGCGGAGATGAGATAGAGTCCGCCTGGGTGTTGCGGGACGGCACTCCGGTGGACGAGGCGGGAGGTCCGATGAGTGCGTCCACCATTGCCAGGATCAAGCGGACATATCGCCGGTCACGCCGCCCACCTCAGATGAGAGAGCGTCGCTCTTGGGGGCTGGTCACGCCGTAGTTCACGAGGCCATGTTCCGCCAGGGTGTGACGTTTCCGCTGCTGCCCAACTTTCAGATTCTAATCTGCAAGTTTGACGTTGCGCTTGGGCAGGTGTGCCCCAACATGTGGGGTTTGTTGATGGCGCTGAACTCGTTGTGGCAGTTGTCCGGCTGCGAGGGTCCGATTGTGGCGGAGGTTCTGCACTTTTACGAGTTGGTGTATGTGAGACGTCGGGGATGCCGCGGACAGGTGAACCTCACTCGCCGCCAGGGTGCCTTTAAGTTGATCGAGAACCTGAAGGATTCGATGGGCCGCTGGCGATTGACCTACTGTGTTGCGACGTCAGGGTGGGAGTACGATGCTGGGGTAAACGTCGGGGCACCGACGCATAGGATTAAGTCAGAGTTTCAGCCGATCCGAGGTTGTTGCTAGTTTTCGTTTCTCTGAGCGGGCGGAACCGTGTTTTGTGCTTGGCTATAACTGCTGTTTGTTTTCTTGTGCAGCGGGCCTACGGTTTAACCTGACGCGCGAGGAGGAGTGTCGACTGGCGAGGATCAAAGGTTGTTGGCGAAACCGTAATCTTATCGACCTCGTCTGCTGACCAACTGGGACATGTTGGTTGACCTGAAGTTGACGCGTGCCGTTGGTAAGTAACTCCCGGCCATCTGTATATTGTACTTGGCTTGTCATTTTGTTGATTGGTGTTGTGCCTGTTTAGATTCACCGCCGGGAAACAAGGCAAGTCACGACGCGTTTGTTAAAGCAATGGATCGCGCGGAGTTGCAGAATTTCATGGAGGACATGTATGCTGCTGGATTGGAAGTTCGGCGCACGGTCGTTGATCCCGCGACTCTGGCGTTGAGTCAGTCTGAGGTCGCCGTAGTGATGCCAATGCCGCATCATTCGCATCTCCCTGTCGCTGTGTCACCCGCCGAGCAGGCGGAGGTTGGAGCTGAACGTGGGGCTGCTGGCAGTGCCCGGGCACAAGTTGCGGCGGAGGTGGTGAGGGAGAGAGTGCCTACTATTCGTTGCGGTCAGCGGGAGTAGGTGGCGGCGGCGAAGGCTCCTGTCACCATTGCAGGGTTAGAGCCCGAAGGATCGCAGGGGGCTGCTGTTGGGGGTTCCGCCCCGGGTCCTGCTCTTCGTAAGAGACGTCAGAATGATGTCGATGAGCAGGAGGATGTGACTGAAGTGCTACCGGTCGGGGTGCGCCAGCCTAGGTAGAAAAAGGCCAAGCAGGTTGAGCCGTCGGCTACCGTTGCCGCTGCTGAGGAGGCCGCTGGGGAGGGGTCCCGCAGCGGGTTGGATTCTTTTGCCGCCTATACGGAATTCCTGAGTGAGCCAGAGCGGGAATTTCTCTACCATCTATGCGAGCGGCTTGGGTTCGGCGGGCTGGATGGGATTGCCCGCCCGACGGTAATTCAGCAGTCGCCGTTTAGCTCGGCGTTTGGACATCTATCCGTTGGGCTTCATGAGTTGTTCCATGCGGCGTCGCAGCAGCCCCGAATTGAGCGGCAGCTGAGGGAAGAAGTTGAAGGTCTTCAGAGAGAGCTGGCGGAGACGCGAGACAAGCTGGTGGATACTGAGCGGCGCCTGACTAAGGCGGAGTGTGACGCGCTAGACGCTCGCGGCAAGCTGTCCGTTGCCATTGAGCGGGATATAGAGCGGAACGATCGTGTCAGTCAGCTTGAGCATGAAGCAGCCTTGGCGAAGGACCAACTGATGGCGAAGGTCAAGAAGGTTGAAATTCTTCAGCGGGATTCTGCCGCCAAGTCCGCGGAGCTGAAGAAGTTGGAGGAAGAAATTGCCCGCCTGGGGCGTGAGAGGGGTGAAGTGGAGACTGCGGCTGTGGAGTCGTTTAAGCAGTCCTCGGCGTACCGGCGGGCGCTGATCGATGCGGCGAAGTCTGGTGCCGCAGCCAACCTGGAAACACTGAGTAAGAAGGGTGCCATAGACTGGTTCAAAGCAAACCAACCTGCCGGCTCCGCGGGTCGGCCGTCCGTTCCAGTGAGCGGGAGTGCTGCTGGGCAGGCCGAGGATGCGCGTTCCGGTGGCGGTGAAAGCAACCATGGTTTGGGGGTTGGGTCCGAGCGGACTCCACAACCTACTCCATCTGAAGTCTCTCGGGTGAATTTTATGGCGGCTCACACGCGGGCGGATGGTACTCCTTTTACGCCGAGCCCTACCGCTCATGGGTCCGACCAAACGAGCCGCCTAGTCGTGCAGGGGCCGTTAGCTGAAGGTGAAGAAGTTCCGCCAGCCGTGATCAATCCGTAACGACGTTCCTTACTTGTTTTTGTAATAGTGGTACCTTTTATTTTGTAACTTAACTTGACCCTATTTTGGGCGGGGAGTCCCGACCCTGGATAATACTAAGTGTTTTTGCTTATTGTTTGCTTTGCATGTTGATACACCGCCAGAGCTTCTTGCTCCATGCTTTTGTTAATCAATGAAACACTAAAGGGATTAAGATTGTTCTGCGTGCACGATATAGCGGACTTTATCCGCGTATGTTGTCGGCGTTGCCAACTAACTTGTGCGTAAAGAGAACAATGGTTTGAATAATTCCTCGTTTCATTGATAGCTGGGAGACCAGCGTTTACAAAAGAGGGAGAGTACCCATTGGGTAGCTTCCCTTAGCTAAATATTGAACAAAAATTTAGCTAAGTCAAGATGCTCTGGGGTAGTGAGATGACTATTTGTAGTAATACCGAAGGTGTTCGGTATTCCAAGGGTGGGTCGAGGTGACACCATCCTTGTCCAATAAATAGAATGTGCCGGGGCTGACGACCTCCACTATTTTATACGGTCCTTCCCAAGTTGGGCGGAGAGCTTTTGGTCGTGGAATGACCTCCTTCATTACCCAGTCCCCCAATTGGAGGTTCCGGGCCTAAACTCTGGCGTTATAAAAACGCGATACCCTCTGCTTGTTTTGCAAGTTGTGCAAATGGGCTTTGTGGCGTTTTTCCTCGATGAGATCTTTGTCGAGGTTGATGCCCTCGCCATTGGTTTTGGGGTAGTAGCCTTCAACCCTGGCGGTAGGCTGGGTGACTTCTATGGGTAGGACGGCTTCTGTTCCGAACATCATGCAAAATGGCGTTTCGCCATTAGCGGATGTTGGGGTTGTTCTGATTGCCCATAGTACTTCTGGTAATCGCTCCGCCCATAAGCCCTTCGCGTCGTCGAGTTTGTTTTTGAGGAGCTTTTTGATTATCTTGTTTGCCGCCTCAACCTGGCCGTTAGTCTGAGGGTGCGCCACGGATGCAAAATTCATCTTGGTGCCCAAGTTGGCGGTGAAAGATATGATCTCCTCATTGTTGAACTGTGTTCCATTGTCTGTAATGATGGTATGGGGGTCGCCGTAGCGGCAATAGATGTTCTTCCACAGAAAGCGGATTACCTTGGCGGTAGTGATTGCTGTCAGTGGTTCCGCCTCTATCCATTTGCTGTTGTAATCGATGGCCACAATGATGTATTTGAATTGGCCCTTGGCGGTTGGTAACTTGCTGACCAGGTCGAGGCCCCACGTGGAGTGGATCCATGGGCCAATAATGATAGAGAGCGGCTCTGCTGGTGCATGGGGGAGATCCGCGTACTGTTGGCACTTGTGACAAGATCTGGAGATTTCTCTAGCATCATCGGCGAGTGTTGGCCAGAAGTATCCTTGCCGCATGGTGCGGTTAGCCAAAGATCTGGCGCCCGAGTGATTGCGGCATTCTCCTGCATGTATCATCTGTAAGACAACCTTCCCGTCCTCTGGGGTGAGACACCGGAGGTTGGGATGAGTGAATCCCTGGCTGTAGAGCTTGCCATTCTGTATGTTATAGCGGGTTGCTCGCCGCTTTAGTTGTCTTGCCGCTACCTTGTCCTCTGGTAGTGTGCCGTTGAGCTTGTATTCAATTATCTCGTCTATCCAGCTAGGATTAACCTCAATATTGAATATCTCCGCCAAGGTCCTGGTGATGCTTGGTCTGTCAAGGCATGCCTTGCCAAAAACATTATCAGACGACAGATGGAAACCGTTGTGGGATATGGAGAGCCACCGTTGTAGACCGAGCCGCTGTCTGATGAAAATTCAGACAACGGTGGAACACAGTTGTCTGAGAAACATACAGACAACGTGTATGTGTTAAACATGTTGTGTGATACTCGACAGATGGCTTGGCAGATGGCTCGGCAGATGCCAGGCGCAGCTGCGCGGCAGTTGCGGTGCTGCCTTCAAACAACAGTGCTAGTTTTGAAGCTGTTGTATGTTGAGCTTCTCAAACAACAGACTTTTATTTTGTGTGTTGTCTGACTGATATTCAAACTTCAGTTCTTGGACTATATCTGTTGTCTGATTAACTTTGGGACAACATAATTCAATTTCTTCTGTTGTTTGATTAACTTTGCGACAACAGAGTTTAATTGCTTCTGTTGTGTGAGTGTAGATTACAAGACAGTGATTTGTTAAAAACCGATGTGTGATATGAATGATTGCAGTGTGATTTGTCCTCATTTTTGGCCATTCAGACAACAGGCAGTTATCATTATATATGTTCTGTTGTCTGATGATTTGAACATATCCCATTCCTGAATTAAATTGTGCATTTGATCCATTTACATATCAAATATAAACATTGCAAACCACTAATCATTGAACCTAACATTTTAAACAAGAAAACCATTCTAGTGCATGCCCATCTACTTGGGACATCAAAAAGCTAATACATATATATCGATTGTTCCAAAACATGCAACACATGGTGCATGACAATGTACCAGCAGAGAAGCACAAAAAAAGATGTTTTCCTTAGCAAAAATGGACCAGCAACAAGTGCGCTACTTCATGGCTCATGCACATATTTGTTGACAACAAACTTCCCCCACTCATTTCGCACTTGATCAATATCCGCTTGGGGTGTATTGGTTGCTGCCTCTCCTCTCCCACTAAAATCAGTTTATTATATCAAAAGAATTAGTTAATCATTTTGCGAATAACAAGGGGCATGATCAGGGAGTAAAATTTGATCTCAAGTAAATAATCCATATAAAATTTAATGAAAAACCAAATCAGTAAACATATATATAAACCTTGTACATTGAAGTAATGGTTGGTTTTCACTTTTCATAGGCATAGCTAGACTTTCGACAACATACAAATTCAAGTTCACAAACCATGAGTAAAAGAGTAATCAGATAAAAGAATTAGATTTAAAACAAATGAAAAGTTTACCCATACTTTGATTCGAAAGTATGAGAGATCAGCTTTTTCATTAGCAAAACTGAAATTGGCATCAACTTAACATGTAAAGTCTCTTTACTGTAAGCAAACTCTTGTAGGAAAAAAAAGGGAAATTTGACCAACTGTGCACAACTAAAAAATTTTGTTCAGATCAGAAAGTCATTGCCAAGGCTTTTGGTAAATGGCGAAGGCTAAAACGTCATAAGTACTTAAAAGCCAAGAGCATCTATTAGTTATTAATACAGGCAGACCTTCATTGAGTGATCTATTTTTGAGTTCGTAAACTCGTAACTTCAATGTAGCTGTAGTCAAAGAACGAAGCTTTGCTTCAAGTGAATTCAACAATTGAGAAGCTTTGTTTCAAAACGTAGTGCAGGGTAAATCAAAAATCAGTTTTTTTTTTTTTTTTGCAAGGCAGGAAAGAAGTCAGCAAGTATGTTGAACATGTATATCAGCAGTCGTAAAATTCAAAAGGGTGTAGAAAAGAGAAAGAAAAGAACTTTGTTTTAATATAGGCCTAATAATGAAAGTTTTGGTTCCAAGTTTGACTCAACAAACGTGACACAAGAGTGTATTTCAAATCAGACTTTTCATACCAAAACACAACGTCGACATATGTACCAAATTGAGAACTTGATACGAGAAAGCATTTAAGGAAAAGAGTAAAATTGAGGATATAATTTGGTGTGCACAGAGTAGAGAATTTCTGCAAGTATGGCTCAAATGCTAGTTTCAAATCAGCTTTTCACTTGAGCATCAACTTTTAATAGGCAAAGACATGATGCAGCTTTATTTGCTGTAAAGCTTTGTAAGAAGAAGACACAAAGAATATTATAGTTTATGTTCATACTTCGAAGAATTCCAGCAAATTATGAAACAGAACTTTAACATAACAAATCTTTTCTGAGGAATAAGTACTTGAGACTCTTGTGATCACAAGAGTCTCAATACTTATTCACCCAAAAAAATTAGAATTTAACCATAAAAAAAAAATGCCTTACTCTGATTTCAGTTTTTAACCACCACCTTAGTCATGACTCAAGGTTGGGTTGTGACATGCCTTTTCAGTTATGGGATCCGATACGCAAGAGCACAATTTTTTTAATGGGATGACCTGCAAATAAAGTCCATTAAGAAAACCAGGATGTTGTGATTGACTAATATGGGTAATCAAAACAAGCTCTATGTGCCTAACCATACCATTCTTCATACTCAGATATATAATTTGTATTCTACTTATAACTTAAAAGATGGTTTTTTTTTTTAACTTTATAACTCACTAGACTACCTAAAAAGTAGTCTTGCTGTTCATTTTTCACATTACTTAAAAAGAAAAACTCGCTCGAATAAGAATCTTAGTCTTTAACCAGAGCCATGCAAAAGGTACCAATGACAATGAATATGTACCCTAAATGGTTGATTCAATGACAAAGTAAGAAGATAATGAAAACAAATTTGAACTGAACCAAAAGCAAGAAAAAAGACCTAACCTTCTGGGATCCCTTGCCCAATCAATCTCGCTTTTCGACCCGTCTGCTTGAGAGTTTCAGTCATGGTCTTCAGAGTTTCAGTCATAAAGCAGGGAGCCATACAACCAACTCAACTGGATCGACATCATGAGCGATAACCACAAGCTAGGCCTTGTTCTGCAAATAAATGCATTATAGACAATGTCACTCAAACATAATCAATAATAAGGAAATACAACATTAGTAGAAGGTAGAGAATAATACCTGCTCAATGAGGTAGGTGACATGGTTGAGACCGTACTTCACAACAATAGGCTTCTTGGCTTCAACAGTCTTTCCTTCAGTCTCTGCCTGAGCCCTTTTCAAAAGACGCTCCTTCTTCTCTGCTTTGTCTTCAGGCCTATACTTCAGCAGCATCTTGAACAGGCTTGTTACTACAGGCAAGCAAAAAAAAAAAATAGATATATTAAATCAAGTAGTCCAGACTAGTGGAACCAACATCAATCTTGCTCCCCACAAAAACAAAATGAAATAGAACATATATAGAATATTATAAACACTAGCATCAACTCACATGAACATGTTTACCATAACCCTGAATTTTAACAAGGGCATAGAAATACAATTGCAATGAACTTTAGAAAAGAAACTACCAGGGGAGAAAACTTATTACGAAACACTGGAATTATCTAGCAACAGCACTGAACAATTCACTCTACAGAAAACAAAACAAAAATGCCTATACAAGTACTGGGAAGAAAATGCAAGTATAGTAGAGCAAATTCAAGCATAGTTGGTTCCAGCATCAAATCACTGATCAGACTTCCGACAATTTGATATTTGGCAAAACAACTGTACCGAAACTGCTCAAAAACATGAAAATGACAAACAAAAGAGAGCAATGAACAAATACTAGTAAGAACATATAAATACATTAGTCTATAACAAAAATTATTAAATTCATAGATTACACTAGGAATTGTAACTATAAATAGACATGAGAGAGAGTTCATTATTAAAGGAATAAGAATGGTACCCCTTCCAATATCCACCATCAGTGCCCATCCCAGGTCCGTGAATACTTGATTCCAATAAGATACTTCTACTGGCACCTACCCCATTGAAAAAATAAAACAGATTATTAAGCATCCAGGATGTAACAATTATGATGATAACTTTCATCATGTGCAGCAAACAAACTCTATTGTAAATCTAAGAGTGAAAGAGAAGAACACCCTTAGAGTCACATAAGCCAGCCTCATCGACTAGTTCGCATTACAATTAATGTACTTCAATTACCTTGCTCATGTCCCCGGCAAAGTGTTGGTGAGTTATTAAATTCATTATGACAGACACAAACATTAACTATCTAATAAAATTAGTACATCTAGCACAACTTCAAGGCAAGACACAAACATTCTTTTGGTGAATTAATGATGATAGGCTCAAAAATTTTAGAATTCTTTTGGCAGAGTCATTTTTTGTTTGTTTCTACAAATGCTAGTAAATCAAAAGAACAATTTAGTTACAAATGCTAGTAAATCAAAAGATTTCTTAACATAAGCCATAATTTAGTTACTCTTCAGGAAGGATACCTTTTAAAGCACAATCGTTATCCGTATAGTTTGCTGTATCATATTTAGTTCTCTTGTTCCGTTGAACTTCACTTCCGTACCTGACAGAGGATAAAGTCCCCCAGACCCCTTATCTATAAAGCATCTCAATATGACAGTATGATTGACATGTATGCGTGCTATACTATGGATGATCGTAACTTCCATATTTGCATCTCCGTGGCAGTTGAAGGTTCTGTGTGTTCTCATTTGATTCCATGGGACTGCAAATAACATGCAATAATCATCATTGTTAGTATGAATAAAAATTGAAATTGGATAAAGTTGGGATTGCGACATGCCTATCACTGGAATATAAAACTCTACAAAAGTAAAACCAGAGCAAACAAATTGATAAAAGCTTTACTTGTGTAAGATTCCATGACCATGGCCAAAGGCACCACCTTTGCTTAGTTGGTACATTAGACTCTGCATCATCACAAACCACCATATATGTTTATAAATACTTCAAGGTATTAGCAAGTATTGACTTGTTTAACATATCAAACATGCTCAGTTGACAATCTTGCCAAGGAGTCAGCTTTGGCGTTTTCCTTCCTAGGAATCTGTGTGATGTTGTGGAATTTGAATTTTTGAAGGAGGGTTTTGACGTACCCCAAGTACGCCGCAAGTTGCTTGTCCTTGGCCTGGAAGCTGTTGTTGACTTGGTTGACGACTAACTGGGAGTCACTGAATATGTTGATGTTGTCGAAGCCTGAATTGATGGCTAGAAGCAAGCCTGCGATTAGTGCCTCGTATTCCGCCATATTGTTCGAGGCTGCAAAGTTGAACTTCAGTGCGTACTCTACGTTTAGTCCCGCTGGCCCTGTCAGAATGATGCCGGCGCCAGAGGCCTTGGCGCAGGCGGACCCGTCCACATGTAGATTCCATTGTGAGTGTGGCTGAGGTGAGGGTTCCCTGGCAGTTGTGCACTCGGCGGCGTCCGCTGATGTCTGAGAGATAGGGTTTTCCTCACCCTCCGTGTGTTCAGCAATGAAGTCGGCCACCGCCTGGCCCTTCATGGCGGTCCGTAGCCTGTATTCGATGTCGAACTCACTGAGCTCAATGGCCCATTTGCTGAGGTGCCCAGAGTGCTCGGGGTTCTGCATTACTTGCTTCAGCGGCTGGTTTGTTAAGACATTGGTTGTGTGAGCCTGGAAGTATTGGCGGAGCCGCCTGGCGGAGACGATGAGCGCCAGAGCGAGTTGCTCTAGGGGGGTGTATCTTGTTTCCGCGCCGTTCATGCCTCTGCCGGCGTAGAATACAGGGAGCTTGTTCTGTCCTTCCCTTCGTACAATTGCACAGCTCACCGCGGACGAGGATACAGCCAGGTAAATATATAGTACCTCTCCAGGTACAGGGATGGAGAGAAGGGGGACATCTGCCAGATATTCCTTCAGGTGGTGGAACGCCTCCTCACAGTCCGGAGTCCAGTCGATGACCTTGTGATGGGATCTTTTTATGGCCTTGAAGAATGGTAGACATTTATCGGTGAGTCTGGATATGAAGCGGGATAGAGCGGTGAGTTTGCCCAGGTGTACATACCTCCAATAATATGGAGTATTTACTACGTCACCAAGCATAAGTAACACCCACTTTGGGACATCCACAAGACATGACAAGGCCCAACCGAGACATGCATCGTGTAGCCCTATGTTCAGGCTACGCGGCGGTATCCGGAAGTCGCAAATCCGCCACCGGGAAGCCACCTTCTCGCCCTTGCCAACATGCCTCCATAACATAGCTTTTTACATGTTAAATAGACTAGAATAGTAACTTTGCTTGTCCCACATCGAAGAACAAGTAAAGGAGAGGCATTCCTTCATCTATAAAAGGAATGCCTCCTCCCACAACTCAAGACATTCATTTACATCTCTTGTAATCTTGTTAGGCCGCAAGGCTCGACACACTAGTATAGCTTTCAAGTGGACGTAGTCTCCCGCTCATGCGGAGGCGAACCACTATACATCTTGTGTCACTCTCTCTCTCTCTCTCTCTAAAGCTAACTAGAGATCCCACGGATCACTAACGTTAACATTGGCGCCGTCTGTGGGAAGCCAACACATTGGCTTCGTCACCTTCCATGAGCTAAGTCTGCTTAGCGGAGCTTGAAGAAATTCCTTCCTTCTTTGAGTTTATGTTTGAATTAATGTTTCTTGGCGGCAACTACAGCAGAGTGTGCAGAAATTTGCACCTTGCGGGCTGGTCAACACGTGGTCAACGCCCAGCGGAGTTAGTCAACGCCCATAGAGTGGTCAAAACTTGCAGAAACTGCTCAAAACACCAGCATGTGGGGCTGGTCAATGCTTGGTCAACGCCAGTCAAGCATTGGTCAACGCCCAACCCATGAAAGTCAACGCTGGCACCACCAAAAAAAAAAAAAAAAAAAATTTTTGGGCGGCAAAAATTTGCTCTGGACACCCAGAGAACTTCTCTGGGCACCCATCCAGTTTTCAAATTTCCCGCCAGCCAAATTGCTCCGCCAGCAGCAACTTCGCCGCCCGACCCCCAGTCGCTCCGATCAGCTGCAACTTCCATCTCCGCCGGACTCCTCAGCTGGACGAGTCCGCTCCGCCACACTTCACTGTCGGACTGCGATCTTCCGCCCAACCTTGGCTCCGCTGAGATCCTCCGCCGGCGGTAGCAGCAGCCAAGCCAGCGCGCACCGGTCCGAAGGTTCGCTCCGATGCTTGCATCGCTGCACCAATCCCCCGCTAGGGAGCTCCGCTCCGCCAGGCAGGCACCCAACATCCACGCAGACTCCCAGCACCGCTCCGCTAGCTGGCTCCGCCTCGCTGAGCTTGGAGCTCCGCTCCGCCGAGATCGCCAGAACGCTCCGCTGCGCTCGAGGTACCGCTTCGCTGCACGCTCCGCCGGACCACAGCAAGCGACCCTCCCCTCGCCGGCCACATCCCCTGCTGGCACCATCTCTGACCCAGCGACCCAAGCTGCAGCTCTCCTGCATTCAGCAGCTCCGAGCCGGCGGAGGATCGCAGTTCCGCCCACTACAGGCCTCCGCTGAGCTCCTCCTTCGATATGCCAGTAGCCATGGCCAAGTTGCTTCATCCACCTGCTGGGTCAGCGTCCATACATCCGGTCTCTGCTGCGAGCTCGAGCTTCCGCTCCGAAACAGCTCCGCCGGACTTGATCAGCGGACAGACTCCGCCCAACCCTCCTTCTCAGCATCCCAGCGCCTTGCTCCGCCCAGTGCTGCACCGCCCGGCTCTCCCCTGCGCACAGCATCGCTCCGGTCTCGGCCGCAGACTGCAGTGCCGGTGTGCAGTCCCCGCTGCGAGCTCCCTGTTGCAGGTTGCATCTCCGTCGGATTCTAGCGCCGGACTCCGCTCCGCTGAACGAGAGCTCTCGCCGGCCATTACCGCTTGGAAACTCCGGCCAACTTCCGCCAACCTTGGCTCCGCTGAGATCCTCCGCTGGCGGTAGCAGCAGCATTCTTCCGCTCCGGTCCGTCACTGCGCACCATGCTCCGCTAGGCTGCCTCGACCGGCCAGGTGCTCCGCTCCGCCAGACTTTTCACCGCCGGCCGTCATCCGCCTAACTTCCTCCGCTCCGCTGCACTACTCCATCAGCGATAACCAGCTCCGCTGTGCTCCTCCGCCAGCGACTGCAGCCTCCTCCGCTAACCAAGCTTCGCCGGAGCAATATCTTTGTTGGGCAGCCCCCGCCGACCTTCCCTGCTACGATTTACCACTCGGGCAGAGCCCGCTATCAGGTCCAGCTCTCCCTTTGATTCGAACATCTGGCCCGCTATCGGAATACTTTATCCGCCAAGCAATGGACCGCCACGCTCGGCCAAACTTCAACTCACTCCAAATCGGCACAAGATAAGTAGCTTCATCTTATCTCTTACGCTCTTGCAATTTGAGCTACCGCACATGCCATGTCTATACATGCTTCCTCTGTGTGTTTTGTCATTTTTTCGTGCACATACAAACTTTACGAGTCCACGGTCTACGACCAAAACCGCCAAGCGGTCAGGCAACGCCTCATAATAGCCATTGATCCGGCAGCAAGGGACTAGTTAACACAGCCTACGGCAGCCATTGATCCGGCAGTTAACCCCGACGCTTGGGTACCAAAGATTGGGATCGCTTCCCAACACCCTCTGCTCCGTGCAGCTCCCCCTCAACAAACATGGCTGGGGAGTCGGGGACTCTCTAGCGGGCGTAGCAGGGGCCCAACCCATTGAGCTTCCGCTCACGAGCTTCCCGCTCATGCCTTCCCGGCACCCCCTGAGCTTCCGCTCACGAGCTTCCCGCTCATGCCTTCCCGGCACCCCATTGAGCTTCCCGCTCATGCCTTCCCGGCACCCCATTGAGCTTCCCGCTCATGCCTTCCCGGCAATCCCCGAGCTTCCCGCTCACGCCTTCCCGGCATTCCCAATCTTCACATTCATGTCTACTCGACACACCACACGTTAATGGAACATGGAATTCTTCTACCATTTGTCGCTCCCGACAAATTGAATTCTTTTCGCGTTCCATTAATACGAGCGACACCCAAACCAACACAAGCGTTCACGTACTCATCATTCACACGTTACAAACGCTTACCTTCGCACCGCTCGGGCAAACTTACATCTCCTTGTGCGCATCACACATTTATCATATGCAATCCATATGCTCACACGACCATGTGTCACGCAGCCCATACGTTTATATATGCCAACACATATCAATGCAACTCACATTTGTTGCCCAATACAACGAGCATTCTACGTATGCCTGCTTTTTGTTTTTGTTGTGCAGGTTAACGAGACCCTTCTTGCTTACGGAGTTCGGGGACTTGTAGGGGCTCCGTACCGCCCGGTTACTTATGCTTGATGACTTCATGATTTGAACTCCCCAACCAAGAAGCTACTCTTACTCGGGGACTTCGGGGACTTGTACATACCTCCAATAATATGGAGTATTTACTACGTCACCAAGCATAAGTAACACCCACTTTGGGACATCCACAAGACATGGCAAGGCCCAACCGAGACATGCATCGTGTAGCCCTATGTTCAGGCTACGCAGCGGTATCCGGAAGTCGCAAATCCGCCACCGGGAAGCCACCTTCTCGCCCTTGCCAACATGCCTCCATAACATAGCTTTTTACATGTTAAATAGACTAGAATAGTAACTTTGCTTGTCCCACATCGAAGAACAAGTAAAGGAGAGGCATTCCTTCATCTATAAAAGGAATGCCTCCTCCCACAACTCAAGACATTCATTTACATCTCTTGTAATCTTGTTAGGCCGCAAGGCTCGACACACTAGTATAGCTTTCAAGTGGACGTAGTCTCCCGCTCATGCGGAGGCGAACCACTATACATCTTGTGTCACACTCTCTCTCTCTCTCTCTAAAGCTAACTAGAGATCCCACGGATCACTAACGTTAACACCAGGAGACTTTGCACGTACACTTTGTATTTGGGGGACTTCATGTTGAGGATAGCTTGGACCTTGTCTGGATTGGCCTCAATACCACGTTCGCTGACGATGTAGCCCAAGAAATTACTGGCGGTGACGCCGAAGAAACATTACTCAGGGTTTAGACGCATGCCGTACGCCATGAGAATAGCGAATATGATGCGGAGGTTTGCCACGTGTCCGCTGGTTGTGATGCTCTTGACGAGCATATCGTCCACGTAGACCTCTATTATTTTTCCCAGGTACTCCGCGAACATGGCGTTCATCAGCTGTTGGTATGTTGCTCCGGCGTTCTTCAATCCGAAAGGCATGACATTGTAGCAGTATAGGCCTTTGTCGGTGGTGAAGGTAGTGCCCCTTGGTCGCCGGGGTGCATCTTGATCTGATTATATCCAGAGAATGCGTCCATCATGCTGAGCAATTCGTGTCCGGCTGTTGCGTCGACCAATTGATCAATGCGGGGCAGCGGGAAACTGTCCTTGGGGCATGCCTTGTTAAGGGCTTTGAAATCTACACACATCCGCCACTTGCCGTTAGGTTTTTTTTACCATGACCAGGTTAGAGATCCACTGTGGGTGGTTGACTTGGCGGATGAATCCGATGCCCTGTAACTTTGTCACCTCCTCCCGTATTGCACGGTACTTTTCCTCGTCGAAGGCCCTTCTCTTCTGCTTGACGGGATAGAAGGATGGCTTGATACTCAGTTTGTGGGTGATAATCTCTGGGGAGATCCCTGGCATGTCCGCGTAGGACCATGCAAACACCGCGGCGTTGTCCCGCAAAAACTGTGTGAGTTCCGCCGCAATTTCTAGCGCAAGCTTAGCGCCAATGCGAACAGTCCACCCAGGGTGTTCGTCAGATATGCTGATGATTTGCAAGGATGTCTCTGGATTAACCGGCTCCTTCTTCACGTATTTTTCCTCACTGTCCCTGGGGTCCTCAATTGCATCTGTCAGCGGTACGTGACTTCCGACCGTTAGGATCTCGTGGCGGTGCGCTGACCGCGCCACAGTTGTTGAATAACATTCTTGCGCTAGCTGCTGACTGCCTCGCACACATCCCGTGCCATTAGGTGTGGGGAACTTTAGGAGTAGCATGTACCCGACGATGATGCACTTAAGCTTGTTGAGTGCCGGCCGGCCGATGATGGCGTTGTATGAGCTGTAGCAATCCACAATGATAAACTCAGTATGTACCTCTGCCGTGCAAGGGCTGGTGCCTATGGCCAAGCGCATGTAGTCGGATCCTAGCGGTTGTGTGATGTCTCCAGAAAAGCTGAGTAGCGGTTCATGATCTTGTAGTAGTTTTCTGTTCCTCTGTAGCTGGTTGTAGCAACCGTTAAAGATCACATTTACAGCGGACCCGCTATCAACGAGGACCCTTCCTACGGACCACTTATCGAACATGGCGTCGATCAAGAATGGATCATCGTGAGGAAGGTGTACCCCGCATTCCTCCTCCTCAGAGAAGGTGATGGGTTCCCATCCAGACTTTGGCAGTTTGGCGGATCTTTCGTAGCGGATATTGCAAACTTCCTTGGGGTGGTTAGCACGTGCGTATCGTTTCCTTGCCCTGTGGGACATATTGGTGATGGGCGCTCCGCCACCGATAGTATTGATGCGGCGCATGGGCTCGATGTTGGCGACTATGGGAGGTGGTTGGTGAGTCTTGAATTGTTCTAGTTTACCGTCCCTGTACAACGTCTCAACCGCTGTCTTGAGAGCGTTGCAGTCGTTGGTGTTGTGACCGCTGTCCTCGTGATATTTGCACCATCTGCCGGTATTTCTTGGCTTGCCCGTTTTAGGGTACTTCCTAGGCGGAGGTGCCGGGATCTTGTCTCTGCACTGATCGTATATTTCTTCATACGAAGCCGTGAGAACCGTGAACACGGCGTACCGCTGGGAGGAGTCGGTATGCTTGTTGCAGTTGTCCCCCTGGGATGGGCGGCTGCCCTTGCTGTAGTGTTGATCCTTCTGTCGCTTACTGTGGTGATTGCTTTGTTGCCATTCCCTTTTTTTGTCAGCGGGCGGCACAATGGGGGCCTTAGCGGTTTCCTGATGACTAGTAACGAGCTGAGTGGGTTTTGTTGGCGGAGGCGGCGGGATTTCCCCGTACGTAATGAACTCTGCTTGTGCATGGATGACAGCCTTGTTCATGACATGGTCATACGTGGCATTTGGGTGATTGTAGTTGAGATGGTACAGGAATGGTCCCTTTAGGAGGCCTTGCTTAAAGGCTGCCAATGCCATTGGTTTGTCCAAGTCGCGGTACTGGGATGCCGCCGCTCTCCATCTGGTGACGAAAGCCTTGAGCGTTTCGTCCTCCCTCTGCCGTACATTTAGTAATTGGCTTGTGCTGTGGTGTCCGGCGGATAACAGGTTGAATCTCGATAGGAAAGCGCTTGAGAGTGCCAGAAATGAGTCTATGGAGCCCGGGGGGCACTCGAAGAACCAGCTCATTGCCTCGCTATCTAGCGTTTCGCTGAACAAGTGGCAGAGGGTGGCATCGTCGAACCTCTTGTTGTTGGGGACCTTCTTGAAGGTGTCCATGTGGACGAAGGGGTCGGTCGAACCGCTGTACTGTGGCATTTTCGGTGTTTTAGCATGCGTTGGTCTGACGGCCTGCAAGATTTGGGCGGTGAACGGCCCTGGTCTTGACGCGAATAATGGGTTTTGTGTTGCGGGCGGAACGCCGGTCTCTGCCCTTATTAGCCTCTGTTCCAGTTGCTGCATCCTTTCCAGGATCAGGGCCGTTGCGTCATCAGGGGGTCTTGTCTGAACGTGCCGCTGATGCAGCTGTCTCCTTGGAGACGATGCATTACCCTCCGTTCTCGCTCTTAGCGCGCTGTGGCTGGTGTGCGGCTGTGACTCCGCCTCCTGCTCTATCATTAGGCGAGGTGGTGGCGGTGGGCCCATTCCTACCAGCTCTGGCGGGTTCAGCGAGACCTGCATTTGCAAGGTTGCCGGCCACACCAAGTTTCCTGTGATGGGGCGGCTATTCCTGGTACCCTGTGATTGCTCACTTGGCGGAGGGTTGGCGTTTGCCTCTAGCGCTCTTTTCAGCTCATCGAACTTTGACATCAGGGTGGCCACTTGCCGTTGAGCCTCGGCCTTCTCCCTGCGCTCCTGTTCTCGTTCCATGTTGGCCTTGTAAAGTTCCGCCAGTGCCAGTTCATATTTGGCTGTGAGGTCCTGTGCTGGGGGTGGGCGGCTGCTGCCTGGGCGAGTTTCCATCGTGGTTCCAGTTGGCGGAACCTGAGATTCGGTGCCCTGGTTGGCGGGAGTGGTGAACAGTGCCCAGATGACCGCTCGGTTGGCATCATCAGCTGGGTCGACGCCGGCCGCTGGGTCGGCGGGTTGGGGGTTGGTAGGTTGGCCTACTTGCTCGTTGGCAACCTCCCCGCTACCGTTAGTCATGGTAGGTGTGGTGGGATGACCTTTTGTTCAAGGGTTCCCACAGACGGCGCCAATGTTAATGTGTAAGAATTGAGCGGTAGCCTAATCCTTAGTTAACGCGGGTCCGGTGGGCGGACCGCACACTTGTGATGGTTCTCCGCTAGCTGTCAAATAAGATACAAAGTGGCGTCAGAGGGAGACCGCGCTGGGCGGTCTTCTCTTCTCCGATGCCTATGACAGAACCCGCCTCCGGATTTCACCTCAAAATCCGAAGTGGGCCTGCGGGACCCACTTTTAAGGAAGATTTTTCTGAAAATTCGACAGAACCTCCCCTAAAAGTAGGTAACCCAAAACCTGTAAAAAAAAAATCGAAACACTTCTAAAATACCAACCAAGAACTTCTGGAGCCACCCTACTCCCATATTCCATCCAGCTCTAAATCATCAAGGTAAATTAAACACTTTAATTCAAGGAACTTCATACATGTAAGTAAACATTTCACCGAGATTAGGTCATAGACCTCAAATATAAAACATTACAAGTTCGGGTCACAAATCCCTTAGTAATCAGAGCAACTAAACAGAATACGATAGAATACGGTAGGTTAAACAGGTAACCTACAATATGAGATGGCGGGAAACTGATGCGGTCACTATGGCTCACTCCTAGTACGCCGAGCAGCAACTCTGAGAACTGGGCATTTGAAACCGAAGGGCCCAGGGGAAAAAGCATTGGAAAACATTAGCGTGAGTGGACAAAAAAAATAAGTATTTGTAAAAAGGAAAGAAAAGAAAAATATGGACTTATGCTTTCCCACATTTAATTTTTTAACTGAAATTCCGATGCATGCAGATTTAGAACAAACTATTTCCTTAACTTCAAAAGAGCGTAAGAAATGAAATGATCCAGCCCCGCTGGCCAAGGTAAATAATAAATATTATGGGGAAGAGATTTCACCAAACGGGTAGGGTAAAGAAACCCCTAACCTCGACTGCCACCCACACATAGATTGTGTGAGGAGGAGAACTAATAACCTCGACTACCACTCACGTGAGGAGGAGAATAAGCTACCTCAATTGCCACTCACAAACACAAAGTGAGGAGGAGACCTAGTAATTGGACCCCGGTATGGTGAAGGAAAAACATTCAAAATCCATAAAATCCGATAGGCTTCCCCAATCTCTCACGAGAAAGTAAGTATATTACAATGACGTGATTCCGCACGCCAAAAATATTCACAAATCTGTAACCAAAACCGGAAATTAGTATAAACAAATCCCATTTCCAAAAATCTCTCAAAATCTCCAAGAAACAAACCAAATCCAAAAAAAATCATTATTTAGGCATTTCCAATGCCAAAACCGAAAACCAATAAATAAACAAGAAATATATCTCCATCGACGAATAGAAATATAATTAAAAAGTATAATTCCAGAAATTCACCTCGGAAAGATAAATCGTCGAAAATCAACATAAATTATAAATTCGAATCCGAGCATAACAAAATTAATATCCGAAAATCACAACCGGAATAATTCATAATCACTTCATGAAACTCAACAATGAAAGTAATTCCTTGAGGTAACTCGAAAACAATGTCCGAAAGCTAACTCGAAAACAATGTCCGAAAGCAAATATATGCTCAAAATCTAATATGATAAATAATTAGAGCATTACTTTAAGAAATAAATGCATGCATTATTATTTAAAAACAAAAGTCCACTCAAAGTATACAGCTATGCTTGACGTTTATTCGAAGTTTCCCCGTGTAGTTCCTCCTCACGTCCTGTATAATATAACGCTCGTAAACAAATAATTACAGGACGGAAATTTAAATTTACGATAATTATATGTCTAAGGCTTCTCTACTATAATTGCCTTTTGCTATGATCTGCTATAATTTGCTATTAGGCTGCCACATCAGCATCAGTCAATCTAATGGCTAATAATAAAGAGTTAACAAAATCACATTGGTGGACTTGAAGCACCATATCGTGTCCTCTTCTCCTTCTTCCCTTCCCTCTCCCCTTCTCTGTAACTAGAGAGAGAGAGAGATGGATCTGCCATTGCTTTGTGAAAGTTGGTAGCTTATGAAATGACAACGAAATAGGTTGGAACAAAACCCAGAAAACAAAAGAATGAAAACAAACAAATTTGAAGTTTATATATTGATTTCGTTTTTGATTTTGCATTTTCTTTTCCGATCTTCCAAATAGAAATGGAAAATCCCAATCAGATGAGAGAGAGAGACAGTGGATCAGGTCAGAGAGAGGGAGAGAGAGAGAGAGAGAGAGAGATCAAATCCAAAACTCCACAAAAGGAGTAGAACAATACTGAAGATCCTATCTTTTCCTCACTGCACAAAATTCCCAGATTGAAGAAGTCTCAGTTATGGATTTGAAACCCATAAAGAAAGTTGATCGATCAGGCCTCTCTTTCTTCATAATCTTCTTCTCCAAAATGCTATCTCTTCCACCTCTCCACCCATTCCCTCCAAAACTCATTCTTACTCGTTGTAGACTCGCTCTCTCTTCTTCAACCCCCAAAGCCTCAACCTTTACACCCAAAGCCCCACCTTTCCCCAACCCTAATTCACCGTTGTTCCCTCAAAATCAATTACTAACGACGCTCTGCCTCGTCGTTTCGTTCTTCTCCGACCCACATGAGCTCTACGAGCAACACTCCCAAGACTCTCCTCCACCTCTGCACCTCCATCATCTCCTCCGATCCTCCTCTGGTTTCAATTAGTTATGGTAAAGATAATATGAGGATGCCTGGAATTTTTTTTTCTCCAGTTTCAGGCACAGAAAAAATGGAGGGTGATAGGTGATAGAATTTGGTGTATGTGAGGCATAACTAGACTCATGTGAACACTAATGTTTAACCCTTAGATTGAGTTGTGATGATGTGGCAGCACCTTATGCGAATTATAGCAGATCATAGCAACTAAAATTATAGCAGAGAATCCGGATCCAAAGGTTTAACCCTAAGCTTCCGAAGCTTTCTCCTCAGAGACGCAAAGATGGGCAGGACGCCGCTTGAGAGTAAGATTCTGGGGACAGCCGGACTGCTACAACTCGGAACTATTTGGTTTTTCATTTACGAAGATGCCTGTCGTCTCATTAAGACCAGAGCACAAGAGAAAAAAAAAATCAAAGAAGGGAGAATTCATGTAAGAATTTCTCTTTTTTCGTTTCCTTGTTAAGATTTGCAGATGTTTAGATACATACATGTTAATTTTAGATCTACAAATACAAATTTGTTTGCTGATCCATCTTTTAGTTTGGTTTTATGATCCTTCAGTATTCATGTAAGAATACTCTCTTTTTTGTATCCTTGTTAAAATTTACAGATGTTTAGATACATACATGGTGTTAATTTTAGATCTACAAATACAAATTTTTTTGCTTTTATCTTTTAGTTCGGTGTTATAATCCTTCAGTATTCATATATTAATTCCAAAAAAAAAAAAAAATCCCTATTTCAAATCGTTTGGTCTTACTGTGTTGTATGTGGTATGATGGAATGGGTGGCTATTATGGTTATCTTAGAATTGTAAATTAGGTATTAAGTGCATCTTAGCTCATCTGTTTGTAGGCTGCTTATTAGGCTGCTGCAGTTTCCTCCTTGTTTTGGTTCCTCGTTTTCTTTTCACTCTTTTTACCTTTGTTTGCATCGACTCAAGGTCTATTTCAAAATTCTGGGTCCTGAATTTAACACAATGGTCTTTCACTTTTATACCTGAACCCAGCAAGACGAAAATTGTTGTCTATTTTAACATTATCACAATGAGATTTTGCTGCTTGTTTCTTACTATTCATGTATTTTTTTTTTCCTGGTTCATTTTTGAAATCTGATTCGAATTAATGAGAAGCTAGTGAATTTCTAATTAGCTAGCTGCGCTATGCTGTTCATCTTCTACTTCTTCCTCGTTATCCAATGATATAGCAAATTATAAGTTCTAGCCTTTCATGCTGACAGGAATGATGCTCCATAACAAGGAAACGACAAGTCTCGTGTGCAGAGATGATTAGTCGCTGATGTCTTTTGGTTCTTGAATCAAAACTATGTTTGTATTTATTATGGTTGTATGAACTCAAAAATATGAGGCTTGATTCTTGATTCTGACATTGTTATATTAATGACGATTAGTAGTTATGCTTAGTAACCATCTTTCGTTAACCAAGTCATCATTGATACGATCCAAGCCTCAACATCTTTTGTTTGCAACAAGTCGGGCCAAATATGGTGTAGGAATCTAGACTTAGTTTTGTTTTTATTTCTGGGGAAAGCTTCACATCTACCTCACCACTTGTGTTTCATCTGTAGAATCCTTTTTGTCATTTTTTTTTCCTGTTGTTTACCTCTTCAATTCTTCATATAGGAGAAACAGAATTTGATTGGAACTAGGTAATTCCTGCAGAACTCAAAGTTAGACAAAATGATAGCATTGGCAACTTCAAAATAAGTGCGTTGTGGGCTTTTCTTCTTTCTTTTGAAGAGATATGCTCTGTTTTTGCCTTTAGTTTAATGTGTTAATGTTGGGATGAATACCATTGATGGATTGAATTGGTTCTGGAATTAATGGATGTATTTTTGGAATCAATAGTGGATGAGTGTGTGTATGTGTTGGTTAATTGCTTTTTTGTTAGATGTCATGTGTAGAATGTACGTCTTATGTTCGATCTCAGACATTTTATTTCCAACTAAAAACTATTGTACAACAATTGAACATCAAAAGAACTGTTGTATGAACTATAATACTTCTCTAATTGGGTTCGGTCTCACTCCGAGTCTGTGATCAAAGCCCAGTAGGTACAGAAAGCTTGAGCGGGGAAGATGATAAACACCAGAATGCTTCCACCGTCCCGCTCCTTTCTCCTCCTTCAAAACCCAATTACGTATCCTTTCCACTTCTACACTCCCCATTTTGCCATTTTCAAACACCACCTCTAGAAGCGCCGCCATGATATCTTCTTCGTCTTCTATAGCCCTGAGAAACCCTAGCTTCTCCTTTACTTCCACTCCAAGGCTCTTCAATGGAGTCGGCAACTGCGTCTCCTTCACCGCAACCTCTAATCGCACTTCGCTCCGGTGCTACGCTGCTACCTCTGGTGGCTTTGAGAAAGTCCGGCTTCAGAATCTGATCGTCAAAATGGACGGTTAGTAATCAACAACACACTTCTTCATTTGTTCGCTTTATTATGCTCTACTGAGATTTTGAGAAACCAATGCGAAGTAGTGATGGAATTAGTTGTATGATTTTCTTTCATAAATTGTAGAATGATGCAGTTTTCAGTTTTGGAAAGTTTATTGTTGCTGTGGTTATTGTGTAATTTTTTCTCAGGTGATGAAATGACGAGGATCATATGGACAGCAATCAAAGAAAAAGTATGAAGATTCGTTCTTTTTTATGTGAATTTCGATTTTTCGCTATGGTTTGGTGTAGAATTTTGATTTGAATTGATGGGAAATTTCTGTCTTTTTTGCTATTGCAGCTTATTTTCCCCGTGGATTTGGACATGAAGTATTATGATTTAGGGATTGTTAACCGTGATGCTACAGATGACAAATTTACGGTAGAGAGTGCCAAAGCCACTCTTAAGTAAGTAGCTTGATTCAGAGTGTATTGATTGCACTTTCTTAAAAAGAAAGGGAAATGGCGTATTTGAATTGTTTACGATTTGCTTTTCTGTTGTTTTGATTGCTTTAACAGGCTGCAGGTTCAATGTTGCTGTGAAATGTGCTACAATAACTCCTGGTGAGTTGTTTCTGGTTTTCTTCATTACTGTGTTTATCTCTCTTACCATGAGGAACCTAGACAGGGATATGTTGGCTGTCTTTAACATGATCACATACTCATATAGCAAGCGGAGCCTGTTTAATTGCTTGTCTTATGGAAAGAGAAGTTTAATTATATCTAATTTTCATGTTCATGATACATTGTAGATGAGACCAGAATGAAGGAGTTTGGGCTAAAATCAACGTGGAGGAGTCCCAATGGCACAATTAAAAACATTCTAAATGGTTTGTATCTGTCTCATCTGATGTAGGAAAGAATTAGAATGCTTTGTAATTCATTCATTTCATGAATAAATATACTAAATTTGTTAGCAACTGTAATACTCCCCTCATGGTTTGAAAGTTGCAAATTTTTCGTCAGCTTTCCTGATAATTGATAACTTTGTAGTGCTGGCTGATCGTGGCTACAGTATATGCAAGTTTACAGTGACTTCTGCTCGTTAAACTTTCTTGTGATTTTTTTTCACAAAGAAACAGTTTTCAACTTACTTTTCTAATTTTCATTGTTAAAAGGTCATTCTTTATCTTGTAGGTACTGTCTTTCGTGAACCTATCCTATGCCGAAACATTCCTAGAATAGTTCCTGGTAAGGTTTGGATTTTTTTGTTTTTTTTTGTATATTGAACATAGGTGAAGTACTGTGGAAACTGCTCAATGCTTGTTGAATGCACAGGCTGGAAGAAACCCATATGTATTGGTAGGCATGCTTTCGGCGATCAGTATCGACTATCGAGCTACTGATACAGTTATCACGGGACCAGGAAAGCTGAAAATGGTATTTGGTAAGATTCAACATTCTTCCTCATGTGGTTGAGGCTCATGTAAGTTAACTATCATTTTTGCTTGACACATGTCTGTTCCATTGTTCAGTCTCAGAAGGAGGAAACACCCCTACGGAGCTTAATGTCTATCATTTCAAAGGTCCTGGTGTGGCCCTCGCTATGTATAATGTTGATGAGGTTTGTCTTATCTCAGTTTGACCAACATGCCAGAAACTTTTTGTGGATTTTAAGCCATATGTTGATCAAGTTTGCTAACAAACTCTCAGTGTATTCATCAGTCTATTTGAGCCTTTGCTGACTCTTCCATGTCGATGGCATTTTCCAAGAAGTGGCCACTATACTTGAGCACCAAAAACACAATTCTTAAGAAATATGACGGCAGGTAAAAATAACCTCTGCTTTCAATTGATAATTTATTTATTACTGGCTAAAACACCTTTGGTGGTAATAGGCTCATCCCTATTTATTTCTTATACAATGTGCATATCAACAAGCTTACACTTAGAGTTTGCTAATTTAACATAGTTATATTACACTTTTTGTCATGCTAGTTAGGGAAAATGATAAAGGCGTGAACAACTGTACTCCCTTTGTCAGGGTTTAATTCCACGTTTCTATCATATTGGTTTTTCTTTTTTGATGATTGTAGAGAAAAATTTCACTTTCCTCTTTCAACCAATGTGACTGAATTGTATGTTTGGCCCAAGTGTTAACGAATAATAAGGGATGTGTTGGAAAATGAACTTTTGGGACTAAAGTACAGGACCAAAAGTCTATATTAGCTCTTACTCTCTGTTCTCATCTCTCTTGTAAGAACTTGTACAAAATATTGATTTCTAGGACTGACACAGGTTTAAGGACATATTGGAGGAGGTTTATGTGGAAAAGTGGAAGCAGAAGTTTGAAGAAAACTCTATATGGTTTGTATATTCAATTGTGAGTTATGTATAATATAAATGTTTCCTGGCATAGTTTGAAATGGTTAATTCACTTTGGGCATATAGGTATGAGCATCGGCTAATAGATGACATGGTGGCTTATGCACTCAAAAGTGAGGGTGGATATGTTTGGGCTTGCAAAAACTACGATGGAGATGTCCAGAGTGATTTGCTTGCTCAAGGTGCTGTTGAAAACTTTGCCTGACGTTATTTTGTTTCCAATTTCTGCTACTTGTATTTCACTGCCTCCGTCTGATATGTACATGTGGATATATATCTGTTTCATGTGTATGCCATAATTTATGGATTCTTCTTTCTATACTACCTTGGATTTAGTTAGATGGACTTGCAGCTTCTTTTCCCTGTAGAATGCCAGACATAATATTTGAGTAAGTGTTGGCCAAAAAAGAAGAACATTTTGATTTTGGATTAATACTGTGAAATCTATAGTCATGGCATATTCAAGCAGGGTTTCCTGTTTTATAATTAGATGATTTTCCTACTGTCTTCAGTACGGAAGAGGAGTGGTATCAGTTTCATTGTTAACTTTTTTCTTGGTGTATCCCCAATTTCTGTCATGTGAAAAGAGAAGTATAATTCAGGATATGTCTCGGGTATTCTGTAAAATGGGGTCAGATGGTTGAACTTGAATGTAATTTAATGAGTAAAACTGTGTTTCCAACTCCTATCAATTAGTAGAATTGCTCTCTCTCTCTGTCTCAACTCTCATGTCTGTTCTTTGTTTTTTTTTTGGCAGGATTTGGCTCTTTGGGCCTCATGACTTCTGTGGTGGTATGTATCAAAAGTTAACATTATTCATTTCTATGCCTCCAATTCTAAGTTTCTAACTGCAATCAGTGCAGCTATCCTCAGATGGGAAAACAATAGAAGCTGAAGCAGCTCATGGGACAGTAACTTGTCATTTTCGGTTACATCAGAAGGGACAAGAAACCAGTACAAACAGTATTGCTTCAATATTTGCATGGACAAGAGGCCTAGAGCATAGGTACTGTTTGCATCTTTACTATGTTGCATTTCTGTAAATGAAGTGCTACAACATGCTTTACAATGGCAGTCTGCCTTTGATGAGAACAGTTTATCATGGCACTATGGCATACATCTTTCCTCTTGGTACCAGATAATCTGATGACCATTATTGTTTTCTGGGGCAAATTGGATAAAAATGACAGGTTGCTAGATTTTGTTCAAAAGTTGGAGGCTGCGTGCATTGAGACATTGGAGGCAGGAAACATGACTAAGGATCTTTTGGAGGCTGCATGCATTGAGACATTGGAGGCAGGAAACATGACTAAGGATCTCGCCTTATTGATCCATGGCCCCAAGTAAGTGTAATCTGTTTGACAGGGTTATTTACATTTATAGTTAGTTGGGGTGTGTCACACTGGCTTTTGTTCCTTAAATTTCCTTCTCAGCTGTTTGGGACACATTTGTCAATTGGTTTTCCTTTTCTGTGGTCGACTAAAAGCGGTGTCTAAATTAGCCTAGAGGAATGGTTCTTTGCTGCTTGAACTGACAAGTTTCTGTTGTATGCAGGGTATCAAGGGAGTTCTATTTGAACACAGAAGAGTTCATTGACACAGTCGCAAAGAATGTTGAGCAAAAGCTTCGGGAACCTGCTCTGGTCTAATTAGATGCCTCTTAGTTGAGATGGTAAATGTAGGAAACCCTTTAAGAAAGTTTTGTGAACTTGTGGTACATGGAAACTTCTCTGTTTTGATTGTAAAGTTAGGAAATTCGATCATATAATAGGGTTTTTCCTAGACTATTTGCCCATTAATAAATTCTTCCACAAATGTAGCCATTGGAAGGTTAGATATGAACTTTTTCAATGGTGGCAATAAGTGGAACAGTTTTCTTTCGTCCATGTTCAGTTGGGAAGAAACATACATTTTCCCAGTTAAACTCGCTATATAAATAAATGAGGCCGTGACCACTTACTCAATTTTAGTCTAACTATTGCCCACTTGCTCTACCAAGAGTTTTTTTAACCCCATTTACCCAATCTAATATTTGATGACAGTTTTGCCCTTAACTCAATTAATTAATTACATCTGCATCTCTTTGTCTCTCCTCACTCTCCCCACTCTCCCCGATCTGCTATTTCTCTCTCATCCCCCATTCTCCGTCCTCTCTCTCTCCCCGATCTGCTCTTTCTTTCTCATCCCCATTCTCCGATCTCTCTCTCTCCCCATTCATCCCCAAAAGCTCTTTCTCTCTCATCCCCCATTCTCCGACCTCTCTCTCTCTCCCCAATCTGCTCTTTCTCTCTCATCCCCATTCTCTGACCTCTCTCTCTGCCCATTCATCCCCAAAAGCTCTTTCTCTCTCATCCCTATTCTCCGATCTCTCTCTCAGAACCAGAGCGTCGGCACTCCGGCTCGGCGTTGGTAGTCCGACCTCCTCCCCTTGCTTCCCTCCCAGCGACACCCCCACCTCGGGTGCCCAGCGCCGCATCAGGATCGCGCTAGATCTGAGCAGCAGGTGTCGCGGAGCTGGTTGCTGAGCCGGCCTCAAACTCCGATGGGTGCCCAGAGCAATTTCTGGGCTTTGCTGGCAGGGCTCGGCCGTTTTTTTTTTTTTTTTTTGGTAAATTTGGCAGAAGGCTTATAAGGAAAGAAGAAAGAAGAATGAAAAAAAAAAGTTTTATTGAGTCTATACATGTCTATTGCAGGGCAATAATATGATTATTGGGAGGCAATAATATGAGTAATGGGGGACAATAATATGCATATAAATTGATCAATTGTGCCTGTAGTGTATTCATTTTGGTTTTGGGAGTTTATGAAATTCACTGGAGGGCAATAATATGATTATTGGGAGGCAATAAAAAGAGTATTGGGAGGCAATAATATGATTATTGAGAGACAATAAAAAGAGTATTGGGAGGCAATAATATGAGCATTGGGAGACAATAATATGATTATTGGAGGGCAATAATATGGTTACTGGGTATTATTGGGGGGCAATAAATTCAGCCGCCAGAATCCGGTAGCCGGATTCCGGTCACCGGTCGCCGGAGTCCGCGGCCAGCCACTGGTCACCGGAGCACAGCAAGGTGGAGGATGACTTTTCTCTCTAAGTGAGAAAGAAGGAAAGGGCAAAAAAGTCCCAAAAATAAATAAAAAGAATAAAAAAAAAATTAATTGAGTATTAGGGAAATAATCCCTTAGAGTGTTTTGGGTAAATGAGGTTAAAAAATTGTTGGTGGAGCAAGTGGGCAATTTTTAAGCTGAAATAAATTGGGTAAATGATCATTTCCCCTAAATAAATTAGCTTAATTATCGTTTTGTTTAAGGAAAACTAAAATTGAGAGAAAATCGCTGTGTATTCTCATTGATAATAGGAGTCTCTTTATATAGAGGATTACAATGCATAGAATCCGAATCATAGAAGGAAAGGTAATCATACATTGAATAAGAATATCTAGATCCTTTTAATTTAACTCTATTACCACTAGGTCAAGTAACCTAGGGTTTGGCCCAGACACACAAATAGGGATTTACTTGAACACTCCCCCTTGTGTCACCCAAATGCAGTGTTTCTCTCGTTGCCTCGCTAAAAACCTTGCCGAATAACAAAAACCCAGTGGGACAAAAAAATAACCTCGGTCGAATGAGAAAAAGAGCACAACACACCCTTTACGTTTCGAGATTTACATGTAGACATCTCCCCCTATCTCCCCCTGATGACTACGGTCATGGGAGTTCGGATAACTTCCGCAAACGATGCTACCAACATGTTTCTCGAAAGTGGAATTTAGGCAATGACTTAGTGAGCAAGCCTGCCAGGCTGTCCTCAAATTGAACCTAGTTCACTTTGATCTTGAGGAGAGTTTGTTGTTGCTGATTATCCTTGGTGTTTGAAGAGTTTGTGAAGAGCAATTATAGAGTTTGTTGTTCACTTCAAACCACAAAGATCTATATATAGAGTTTGTTGTTCACTTCAAACCACAATTTTTTGAAGATGCGTAATTATGGATCCAATCCATATACACTCACGAACAATGATCTCTGCATTGTTCGAAGATATAGCGACTAGGGTCTGTTCTGTAGACCTCCAAGATATCACGGTCTTTACCTATGGTGAACACTTAAGCAGTTTGGGAATGACATTTGTGTGGGTCAGAGAGATACCTAATATCAGCAAAACCTTCCAAAACACATGTCATTTTGGGATAGGGATAGTGGACGCAGGCCAGTGTTGGCGGCGTTCCTGGTGTGTGATGGGTCCGAATCCATCATCTCTCTGTAGAGATAGAACAAGCCCATATCAATCGTACATCTCAAGTACTGAAAGATATATTTTTCCATCAATCCAATAGCGTCGCGTTGGCGCACAACTATACCTAGCTAATAAGTTCACAACATATGAGATGTCCGGTCTTGTGCATTGGGGTAAGTATAATAATGCGCCTATTGCACTCATGTAAGACATTTCTGCCTTTAGCACATCTTCGTCATCATCCTTCAGACGAAGAGGATCATTTTCAGGATCAAGACTACGAACGATCATGGGGGTGCTTGAAGGCTTGACCTCGTCAAAATGCCTAAGCATCTATCAACAAATTGCTCAAGTTCCAAACTGAGATATAATCGTGTTCTCCCAAAATCCTTCATCTCAAACTCGGATTTCAAGTGTTCAGCGGTTTCCCTTAACCCTTTAAGGGCTTCCAATGAAGATCATGTCCAACACGAACCGCGATAGAATTCAAAACTTGTTATGGAAACGCGTCGGCATATCCCTTCCCAATCAAGTAGTCATCTTAATGAGCATTTCAACCTCTTTGTAAACGCGCTCCGTGGTCTAGAGCCACTTGACTTGGGTAAATGAAGTTCACCATGAACCTTCATGTATATTCCGTATCTAGATCCCTATAGAGATACGTAGTGACCACATTTGTAAGCTGCATGTTCAGTTATTCGAAAACTACCAAACTGACAGGGTAGTGGAGTGCAATGACATCCATTACGAGAGAATATGTCTCATCGTAGTTGATTCCATGGCATTTTGTGAGAAGCCTTGCGCCATAAGGCGAGATTGCCATCTCTTTTTCTCATCACGCTTTCTAACAAAGACCCATTAGTCAATAGGTTTTATGTTAGGAGGTGTTGGGATCACTGGCTTGAAAACTGTCCTCTTCGTTAGAGAATCCATCTTAACCTGGATCGCATCTTTCCATTTATGCCAAATTTCTCTACGTTGGCATTCATTCATCAAACGGAGCGTGGTTCGATATCATCAGACTCAACAAACTCATGCGCAACGAAATGCGTGACTACATCATCAATTATGATGGAGTTTCTATCCCACGTCTCATGTACACTAGTGTAATTTTCATAGAGCTCTATATTCTCAGGAATAGGTTCTGACGTTGAGGCGTCCCCCAACGATAACCATAACCCGGAAGATACTCATGAGATGGATTTTGAGTCTTGATGATCAAAGGATTGGAATGTGCCAAAGTATCCTTCGAACTCACGGGCCTCCCACTCATCCTAGCTGGGGCCATGGCCTATAACGCCAAAGTGCCACTCTTTTTGGCGTTGGCGCCATGCCTACGTCTGTGTAGGGTGGCGCTACGTCCTCTCGTAGGGACGTCCTTCCTTGCAAGCTTGTTTGCAGCATATTTGTGTGATCTCGTCACTTTAACGGGGATCGAGATGAGACATAGTGGGGACATGCCACGACAACTCCTATCGTTCCTGCTGAACATCCGTGTTCTTATCTCCCCCTAACGATGGGAAGACTGTCTCATCAAAGTGATAACTCTCAAATCTAGCGGTAATGAGATCGCCTTGCAAAGGCATTAAGTGGTGGACGATTGTTGGAGTCTCAAATCCACCGTAGTTGCCCATTTGTCTGTAAGGACCTGTCATAGAGCGCTGTGGCGGCACAATTGGCACATAAATGACACACTCAAATATGCGTAACGCAGAGGTAGATTGAGTGGCGGTTGGTTGTAGACGAATTAGCATAGCTGCATGCGATATTGCATTACCCCAAGTGGATGTAAGGAGATTGGAGCGCATTATCAATGTCCGAACTACCATCGTAGTCGTTTCCGCGAGACCATTTGGGTGTGTTCATGAGAATATGATGTCCAATATAAGTCCCATTGCAATATCCATCGAAAGTCTTCGATGTAAACTCTCTAGCATTGTCAAGTCCAACTGATTGAATAGGATGATCCGGGGAGTGAGCCCGTTGTTATATGATATGTGTAGGAGTGTAATATAAGCAGCATTTACGTGGACAATGGCATAACACGTGACCAGCGTGTTTGCGCGTCAACCAACATTATGAGATATTTAAACGTCCGCAGGTTGGTTGAATCAGTCCACAGAATCCCTATGGATTCTATGTAAGAACATAATGAGTATTTTCATATCCTTTGCATAGGACGGTCTCAGTCCTAATTTCCCTAAGGAACATGCTTTGTAAAACGAGCGAGGAACCTTAGAAGCAACCAATGAGGATTTTGGTTGGGCCTGAGCGTCTGAAACGCTATTTGAAGCAAAGTTGGTGATTGCAGCATCACCTAGAGCGCCATCACCATGATGGGCACCATCCATGGCGTCATGGATAGGGACTGTGCTAGTCCTATGCTGGTGGTGGACTGCGGCGGCGCCAGAGACAGCAGTCACACTTAGTCCAAGAATCAACTTTTGATTCATGCTTCGTTTCGCTCGAGAGAAAGGATGTCCGTGCGAAGTCTTTAGTAGATGGATCATCATATCAGGACCAGGATGACCTATCCTGTCGTCACAAAGCTAATATGTGTCTAAATCCAAGAGATCTTCTCTCATAACTTTATTGGATTTAATAGCTCGAATAGTGACATAGAGTCCACTAGAGGGACATTAGAGGCATTGCAAAGGAACTCATTTCTGTTCTCTACATGCGTTTTCGCATAAATCCGTTGGTTATTCATAGGTGCAATTTGCCCTATGAGCGTAGAGAGTTTCTATGACAGTAATCAATGTGTCATTTGGGAACTTGGGCTATTCCATGTCCTTGAATTAATACTGATGACCCAGTCATCGTAGTCACAATGGAATATGCTCGAAATCAAAATGGAGTCATAATGAAAAGAACTCGAAATTTTATTCATAAGCCAACAGAGTACATCATTGTCTCTTAACCATTAGGAGAATCTAATCCAAGTGCTTAGCTAATGCAAAACAAAGGTAGTCGTTTGACTTCTTTCGGTAACTCCAAAATAAGTATGACCAGGTGAGTAGAGAGATGTCGGTGGAGCAAACACTACACCAAAAATGTTAACACACAACACTTTTTGCACAACGAAAAAAAAAAGTGTTGTGTGATGAAGAAAAGTGAATCACACAACATTTTTACTAAACTTACGTTGTATAAGGTGGTTAAAATTCTGAAGTTTTTGTTTAGAAGGTCATTGCACAACGGTTACAAGAATAATCTGTTGTATGAATCATACAAAAAATAGCGGCAGATTTCCCTCCTAGATCGACTCAAATTTGGCTCCAAATTGGTACTACATAGTACAACAGTATAGTTATGGGCTAAATACTGTTTAGTACCCTGTGATTTGGGTCCAAAATCAATTTAGTCCCTGCACTTTCAATTTCATCAAAAACACCCTCACACTATCATTTCTCATCCAATAGATCCCTCTGTCATGATTCCGTCAAATAGAGTCGTTAAGTAGCTGATGTGGCATGCCAACTTGGCATTGGTTGGGCCCACATGACAGGAAAAATTCCATAATTCTAAAATAAAATTTCAGAAAAAATAACAAAATGGATTCTCTCTCTCCTCGATTTCTCTCTCTCTCTCTCTCTCTCCCTCCCCTCGGTTTCTCAGCAAACTCAGCAATCTCATGTGGGTGCTTCGCTGTCAAGCCCTCCTTCCTCAATTTCACTCTGGACTAGTCGGAAACCGGACCCGTTATCGCCTCCGTCATGTACTGAGGAAATGATGCCAGCATTGTGTTGAGCAAGAACAGCAGGAACCCCTCTACCAATTTCATAGAATTTCCAAAAAATCAAATCTAAAAGTCTTTGAAATTTTGTTCTAACTCTGCATATGATCACCATCATCATCAACTGCTGCTTCACTTGGAATCGAATCATGCAAATCACCAGTTCGATCTGAATCTTCACTTGTTGCCCTTATAAAGATGCTGACAGAAATTCCAGGCTCATTCTTCTTCTCTGGCTCTTCTTCCTCGTCGGCCGGCCGGCATCTTGAACCGGCAAACCGGGCAAGTCCCGTGAACCTTCAACCACTTCTCCACACAATCCTCATGAAACAAATGACTGCAAGGCATCTCTTTGGCCTCTCCGCCGACCTCAAACTGGTCGAGGCAAATCGGATACTCGCGGTTGCTTTCCACAACCGTCACCGTCGGCATGGCGGCGATGGAGGCTTTGGACGTCGGCGGGTGGCCGTCCTTGGCCAATTCGCGCATCAGAGAGTCGATTCCGCCGGAGCCGCTCTCAATCACCACCATGTTCTGCTCCTCGCGATTGATGACGACGAGTCTATTAACACGTTCCTGTCTACGATCGTCTGTTTGTTATTGATCGGAGTCTGTCGTGGATCTGGTAACGGCAAAGCCCATGATGAAAGGGATGATCGGAGGGAGATCTCGGTCACGGCGGAGGCGGTCAAAGAAGGAAGCGAATTGGGAGACGGCGGCGTCGGAAGCCATGGAACCGAGGAGAGAGAGAGAGAGAGGAGAGACAAAATCAATTTTGTTATTTTTTCTGAAAATTTATTTTAGAATTTTGGAATTTTGCCTGTCATGTGGGCCCCACCAGTGCCAAGTTGGCATGCTACATCAGTTACTTAACGGCTCCATTTGACGGAATCATGACGGAGGGATCTATTGGATGAGAAATGATAGTGTGAGGGTGTTTTTGATGAAATTGAAAGTGCAGGGACTGAATTGATTTTGGACGCAAGCCACAGGGTACTAAACAGTATTTAGCCCTATAGTTATATATGTTGTATGAGAGTAGCATGCAAAACATTTTTTTTTTCTTCTTCTTTAAAAGTGGATCAAAGGATTTCACTCCTACCTCCATGGTGACTCGAACCTATGACCTCGATCTTAGGTAGTGGGCGCTCTAACTACTGAGCTAACACCACTTCGTCAATAGCATGCAAACATGATACAATGGTTTTTTACTTTTTGTTGTGTGATAAAGTGGGAAATATTTGGATGTGCCTTTATTTGGCCCAAAATGTCACTCAAGTCCCCCTAAAACCTCCAAGTTTTGATTGAAATATGCACTAGATTGATGATCCGACAACCAAATGAGTTGTTTCCGTTGTGTAAATGAGCATTGCCTAGCATGTTACCTTGGCTGCATATTATAGCGGGAACTTTTCCCTCTTTGGAACCTTAGCTGAGGTTTAATTTGTTCACAATCAGACAACAAAACTAATTTGTTCACAATTAGACAACAAAACTTCGTCTTTATGTTGTCCGATTCATAAAGCAAAAATTAAAAGCCCGCATTTGACAACTTAATTAGCTAGCTAGCTAGGTTTATTGGATTAATTTGCTGTCTCCCCGTCAACACTTTGTCAAAACTCAAAACAGCTGTTTCCTCTCGTCGAGCAGCTCTCTTCTCAACTTCATAAAAAACCATCAATGTCTCATCAAAACACCATGGGTCTCTCATGAAAACACCATCTGTCATCAAAACACATCTCAATTAGGTCTATCTCTCAGAAGCCATGCCAACCCATTCCCTCTCTCATCTCCCCTCACTTGCAAACCAAAAAGGAAGAAGCTCGGAGTTTTGACTCTAAGAAAAATCACCACGAAGGTAATTCCCACCTCAACCAAAACGGTGCGGCTTTAAGTTTAATTAACAGAAGCACTGACCTTGTTGTTCTTGTGCAGCCCACTTGAAACCACTGAGCAGATCTCTCTCTCTTTCTCTTTTCTCTCCGTCACTCGCTTTTAATGGTGCTCCGGCCACGAACCCGTCTGTACTGATCAATTTGACGGCGGATCCTACCAGACTTAACCTCCACCGTGATCTGTCAAAGCTTGTGGGTTCAGGTAAGATTTCAATTCCACCTCTCAAATATGGGTCATCTAAATTCGTGTAATTCATGCTTATTTTCATTAGTTATGTGATTGTATTGAACTAAGAAAGCAAAAACAAGCATGCCCACAAAGAAAAAAAATGACGTAGTTACTGTGATTGTGTAAGTGGTTTCCCACGAATTCTCCTTCTCTAGATTTGGTCTGTTCACCCCATTCTACCATGTTTGGATTTCCTGATTTTGATTTTAGGGTTTTTTGTGGATTTTTTTTCAAGGGAAAAGACTGTTGCTTTAGGAAATCAGATAACTGATTTGTCAAAATGGAGATAAGGTTTTTGACATAAGTAAATTGCTCAAGTAATGTCGTGACAAATAGTAATTCTGTTTGATTAGAGTCCAGGGAACAAAATAGTATTTGATTGGTTCAGACTTATAATTTATAATATCTAAATTGGTGGTGAGTTGATGGTGTTAGTGTTAGGAATATGATTTGATCTTTTCATCATATTGTTAGACCCCAGAAAGTGAATTTAGTTTAGGCTTAGCAAATTCAATGTTCTTTTTGCCTTTGCATTGATTGAAGACGTATATTCTGTGCAGTAAATTGATTGTAAATTCATGGGAAAATAGAGGCTTCGGTTACAATATTGAAAGTTTGGAGTATCATGGTGACTTTCAGTTTCCATTGGCTTGTATTGCTTGAATGTTGAATGTCAATCTTACTTTCCAAGCTGAAATGTGGTGATTTTTCTTCAATTAGTATTCCATAAGTCAAGGACAGCATTTCAAAAGAGGCCCGATTGTTTTTTTGTGTACAAATATCGTTTTGAAGTTTGGATATATTTGTTTTTCACCTCAGGTATAATAGTGTACAAAAAGCAAGTTGTGAATATGCACTTTAAAACCATGTATCTATTTGGTTGGAATTGGTTTTCTGACCTTTTCTTTTTTCAGTTTCTTCTTGTTGGGACAGGGAAGAATGAGTTTTATTGGCTTGCAATGAATTATTTCATGCTAATCTTGCTTATAGAAAGTGATGTGATTATTGTTAACGGGAGGAAATTTAGTGGTAAAAGCTTTTAGGGAAGAAGGGGGTCCTATGATATATATGCTTAAGACCTTTCTTCGTACAATCATATGAAGAGTCTTATCCCTCTTGGGAATTGATAGGGTGGAAGAGGAGAAGGTCAAAAGACTCAAATACCGACACAAGGCTCAAAAAAAATGAAATTAAGAGAATGGTTGCTGTCTGCATTCAAGTGCTAGTTAGTTACCCCACATTTTGACTCTACAAATGTTTCAGTGCTGTTATGTGTTTATCATCTACGGTTGTGAATAGATGCATGAGGATAGTGTGATCATGTGATGCAGTTTTGAACATGATGCAAATTTGGTTTAGCTTGTCGAGACATAATTAGATTACTGAACTTAGAAGACATAAAAGATGTAGAACTATCATCCTGTTATCAAAAGTGGTCTCATAGACTATACATCAAAACTGTTTCAGTCTAGAGTCACTGTTGTTGCTTTTTAAAGTTCAATATTGTGACTTCAAATGTTAAATTTATGCCACTAAAACTCTACTTCCTCCCAAGGCCGTTAGGGAACTTGACTGAAAGTAATTTCAAATGCTCTAGCCAAAAATGGAAAGGAAACATCTGAGGTAAAATTGTATTTCCCTGTACTAGAAAGATGTCACTTAGCTATGGCTTTGCAAGGTGCTTTCTGTTATATGCATACAGATATAATAAAGGGTTAAATACTGTTTACTCCCTCAACTTTTACCCAAAAAATACTTCAGTCCTTATCCTTCTAATTTCACACGTTTACTCCTTGAACTCTCAATTTTGGACCAATAGGTCCATTCCGTTACTCTCCGTTCAAAAACTCCGTTAAATTGCTGACGTGGCAATCATTCCGCGTCAAAAAGTCTATTATACCCTCACCTTTTCTTTAATTCTTTTTTTTTTTCCTTTTTATCTCTTCTTCTTCTTCTTCCTTCTTTCAGCTTTCTCTTCTCCAGAAACCTCCCTCCATCTCCTCTGCAACCTTCCCCGCTTCTTCTTCCTTAAAACTCAGAGCTGCCATTAAATGAATAGTAAAGATCTCCATCTGTAAAGCTTTAGTTCTTCACAGAATGATTCGACTCTCCTGAGAGAGACCCAAATTCTGCTGGAGTTCAAGCTTCGTCGGAGGAATCACCATCTCCGCCGTAGGGTTGCTTGACCAGGTCGTCGTACCGTCGAAGCCTCCGAAGACCTCGGAGTAGTCGAAGCCGGAGCTGCGCACATTGAAGAACTCTTCATTGTCGTCGTCGGGGGCGGCGACGAGGACCTCGAGCACGGGAATAGAGGAGGCGCGTGAGGCGTGGAAGGCGCCGAAAATCTCGCCGTAGTCCTCGAGGCGCCGGGAGAGGGAGGAGGAGGAGAAGAGGCCGAACTTGGCGGGCCGCCGTAAACTCTGCACTTTCCCAAGCTCATGACACAGTCTGCATCCCACCGTATTTGGAGCCACTTCTGCCGCCATATCCTCCCAGAAACTCCATCTCCCTTCCCCTAGATCCCTCCCAGGTCCACCCACATGTACTTGGCCACATACCCACCAAGAAACCAGCAACAAACCACCAAACCACCAAACAACAAATCTGACTTTCTTCCTTGTAGCTCTAGCTCCCAAAACAGAAAGCACTCAAAATCTAATTCAGAAAACAGAGAACATCCAAATCCGGCATCTCCTCCCTAATCTACATCAACCTCCGCCGTCCCCTCCTCTCTAATTCAGAAAACAGTGGAATTGATGCTTGCTTTTGGTTTTGAATGAGTTGAAGTTCTGGTTCTGCGGGGGCAATGGTTTGGTTTCGCCAACCTAGCTAGATTCTAAGGTTTTGATAAGGGTATGTTAATTGTATGGTTTTGATGTTTTTGAGTGGTTAGTTTTGAGGGGAATGGTGTTGGAGAATCAACCATGGCCGTGGAAAGAGAGAGAGGTGGAAGAAGAAGATATAAACAGAAAAAATTAAAAAAAAAAAAAAAAAAACTGAGGGTATAATAGACATTTTAACAGGAAATTGATTGCCACGTCAGCAATGTAACAGAGTTTTTCGACGGAGAGTAACGGAATGGACCTATTGGTCCAAAATTGAGAGTACAAGGAGTAAACGTGTGAAATTAGAAGGACAGAGACTGAAGTGTTTTTTGGGTAAAAGTTGAGGGAGTAAATAGTATTTAACCCTACAATAAACAATAAAGCTGATCCTACAGAAGTTTATTCAAAATTCATGGTAAACTGATATGTTCATGCCTAATGCATAAACCTCAAGTCTGTGAAAGCGGCCTTCCCTTTACTAGTTGACATGTTGCAAACCCTAATATGAAAGATGACGTATATGAGTGTACTTATGTAACGTCCCGAACCTAAATTTATCCGTTTACTAGTCATTTGGACGGTAAACGATAAATAATTTCACTTTTTACTTTGTTTCGATACTTTTAGTGGCCCTAAAAGTTGACTTTTTGTTCGGGTCAAAATTTGAGAAAATATTCTGCATGAAAGTTGTAGAGGACGTTAAACCGAGCGCGTGCATATGTGGTTCGTAAAAATCGGAGTTCGTATACGAAAGTTATAAGCGAAATACTAAAGTTACTGTTCATGATAGATAGTATAAATTCGAATTTTTTTACTGTGGCCGGTAATTTTTTTTCTCTCCCCCTTCCCCGCGTTTTCTTCTTCTTCTCCCCGAACTGTTGCTCTCTCTCTCTCTCGCCTGCAACTCCGGCCTTCTTCCTCCTCCGGCCACCTGACGACGCAAAGCAAGCATTGAACTCGTCTCCGTCCCCCCTCTAGGTGCCTGTGGTGGTGTTTTGCGGTGGCTCAGCCCGAGGAGCTCGGATTTGAGCTGTGAAGTTTACTGTAGCAATCAGGAAGTTTGGTCGATTTCCGGCGATTCCGGCCATTTCCAGCCACCAAACCAGCGTCGAAGGTCGGGTTTTTTCCAAGGATCATTTTCCCCCTAGCCTTGAGCCACGATTTGCAGTGTAGAGGAGGAATCGAAGATTTGAAATTTCGGGTTACTATTCACCATTCGGGTTCAAACTTCTCCTTAATTGTTGAGGTACTTCTACTCATTTTCTGACTTGGTCATAGTTGAGAAAATTAATGGGTGTGTTGAGAAGGTGCTGCTGCCAAAATTTGGTGGCCATTGGAGCTGGTGGCATTGGTGGCGGTGCCGCCACTGTGGGCGGCGGTGGCGGTGGCTAGGGTAGCTTTTTAATTCCAATTTCTGGCTAGTTAAATCCTATAATTATCCTAGAACTTGTTTATAAAGTTTGGTGAGGATTGGTGGAGTTTTGAATCGGTTATGAATTTCTAAAGATTTGGATTTCGATTAATGTTAATCGTGAATCCGATTGTCGGATTTCCTCCATAATTGTTGTAAAGTCTGAATTTGACGATTGGGCGGTGTTGGTGAAGTTTGGTTGGAGGTGGAAGAGAATTGGAGGAGTTGAGGTTATGGGTTTAGGATTTAATTATTGTTTATCGTAACATTATTTTTCTGCCGTCCGGTAATTGTTAGTTTACGAATAATTGTGTATAGGACGAGATACCGACTCATCACTTGACGAGGAGCCTTACGCTTGGATACCACGTTAGCCGTATACTGTGAGTGGACTTTTGTTTTCTAAATATTGATGCATGCAATTGCTTTTCGAAATAAGTATTTACTTAATTAATGATCATATTATTATAATTTACTTTCAGGAGATTATTATTGATTTTGTTTTGGGAAATGGATTAGTAATTTAAATAATTGTTTTAAATTATCGAGCATATTATTTGGATTTAAATATTCGTTATCATGTCGATTGAAGTTTGTTATGCTCGATTTGAATTTGTAATTTATATTGATTTTCGACGGATTATTTTCTGAGATGATTTCCGGAATTAATTATTGTATTTCTATTTTGAGAATGTTGGCGTGCGGGGCCACATCATTGGAGTATATGTATTTTCTTGAGATTTTTCGAGTATGGATGGGATTCATACTCGTGTTATATCGTGAGGTTGGGAAGCCTTACTGATTTCCGATTTTTCGTATGGTTTTACCCACCATACCTGGGTCGATATATTTTATTGCTAGCTAGCCTATTAGTACTCCTCCCTGCTTACTATGTGTTCGTGGGTGAGTAGAGCAGAGCATGGGATGCTCCAGAGTGTGGGACACTCCGACCCGAGCCCGAGAGGCTCCCTTCTTTCGTATGGTGATACTTCTTCCCCCTATATTATATTATATTATTTTGACTAGCGGGGCTAGTCCGATTCCCTAACCAGCGGGGCTGGTTTTATTTTCTTGAGTATCGGAAATTCTTTCATTTTGCTCGGTTGTGACTAGCGGGGCTAGTTAGTTTTCTTGAGCTGAACTAAAGTTGTCGTGTTTCTTTAAATTGTTGCATGCATCGGTTTTTTTAAAGAGATATGTGTGGGAAAGTATAAATTTATTTTCTCCTTACAATTATTTATTTTTGTCCACTCACGCTAACGTTTTTACATACTTTTCCCCTGGGCCCTTCGTATTCAATTGCCCAGTCTGCAGAGTAGCTGGTTCGGCATAGTAGGATTCGAGGCATAGCATCTGCTGCTGTTGTTTTCATTGTGGGTTAACTGTTGCACCTCCCTGTATTTATTTTCTTTTTCTCTTTTAGATTGCTCTGATAACCTGTGGGACAAATATTGTAAAGTTTGCGAGTTGCACGTGCGTATTTGGTTTACGTTGTTTGATTCGTGTTTTTAGTTGTAAATTGTGGAGTTGTTGGGTTTTGGGGAGCAGGGTGGCTCCAGGAGTTTTTGATGGTTTATTAGAAGTGTTTTTTACTTCAACAGTGTCTGAACTCTTCGAGGACTTTTAAAATGATACCTGAACTTTCAAAGTTATCAATGTGATACCTGAACTCATTTTTTCGTATCAACGTCGTACCTGCGGTCGATTTCCGTCACAGAAACGTTAACTATGACCACGTGCCCAGCACGTGAGGCACAAAATAAGGGTAAAAGACTAATTTACCCTCAAAAGTATATACTTCAACAGTGTCTAAACTCTTCGAGGACTTTTAAAATGATACCTGAACTTTCAAAGTTATCAATGTGATACCTGAACTCATTTTTTCGTATCAACGTCATACCTGCGGTCGATTTCTGTCACAGAACTGTTAACTGTGACCACGAGCCTAGCATGTGAGGCACAAAATAAGGGTAAAAATGACCTTTCCCACTTCCTTTAGTTCTTCACGTGTCCCGTCGTACCTTCAGTTCTTCTTCTCCATTTCTATTTCCTTTTTCATCTGTAAAATGCAATCAGATGGGATGATGACATTTCCTAGCAAAATGCAAAACCCAAAGCAAAACTTGAATCCAATTCTCTGATGGACGGACACCGCCGGGGACTCCATCTCGTTGGAGTTCTCCAAGCACAACTTGCTCGACGGCTTTGCTTCTCTGAATTTATTGTAGGCCGGAGCGGTATAGACGGTTTCACGACTCTTGGCCTCCAGATCTGAGACTTGGAATTTACCTGAGATTTCAGACAGAGGGATCAGAGAGAGAGAGAGAGAGAATATGGCCGGCGGCAATCCAGACCTTCTTGTGCAGCTTGCCGAAGATATGACGAAGGCGGGCCTACGCACGCCGTCGTGGCACTCGGCTTCCTCACCCCAACTAACATCACAGCATAAGATCATGAATTTCAAAAATAGTCAGTGTCTTTGTAATTGAATCAAAATCTGCAAAAGTGAAGGAGACTGAGAGTCTCTCTCTTTCTCTCTCTGCAACTCTCTTTCTCTCTCTCAACAGCGGCGAAAAGGCGAAGGATGGTGATGATGGGAGAAAACCCAAAACTGATTTTTCCGTGACTGCGTGTCTGTGTATAACTATATCTATCTGTATATGATTTATCGAACAATGGGGCAATGATCATTTCACTTATTCCAGCTTCTAATCAATTTGTCCAAAAAGAACCGGCCTTTGGTTATTCGCGGCTGTAATATCAGTACTTAGTGGGAGCATCGGATGAGGTACTCCGGCGAGGCAATCGGCGGCGGTTGGGGCGGGTGAGGAACAATCTGAGGGTTTTACTACGGCGAAGGTGGATGACGGGGCTGGCGGATGGGCTGCGCGTGGGGCTTCAGGCGACGACAGAGCATTGAGTGGCGAGGAGCTTGAATTTTTGCAAGGTAGCCATATCGATCTAGCTGAGTTCAATGTGGTTGTAGTCAGGTAGTGCTTGGAAAGGGTTGGGTGGTTGAGAGAGAAGGTGAGATCTGATTTGCGGCCATGGCTTCCAATCGGAGGGGACAAATCAGAGGGAAGAAGACGTCGAAAAAGAAAAACAAGAAAGAAAAAAAGAAAGAAAGAAAGCAAAAAAAAATAAAAAACAATACTTTTGAGGGTAAATTAGTCTTTTAACCTCATTAAGTGCCTCACGTGCTGGGCACGTGGTCATAGTTAACAGTTCTGTGACGGAAATCGGCCGCAGGTACGACGTTGATACGAAAAAATGAGTCCAGGTATCACATGGATAACTTTTGAAAGTTCAGGTATCATTTCAAAAGTCCTTGAAGAGTTCAGACACTGTTGAAGTAAAAAACTAAAGGAAGTGGGAAATGTCATTTTTACCCTTATTTTGTGCCTCACGTGCTGGGCACGTGGTCATAGTTAACGCTTCTGTGACCGAAATCGACCGCAGGTACGACGTTGATACAAAAAAATGAGTTCAGGTATCACATTGATAACTTTGAAAGTTCAGGTATCATTTTAAAAGTCCTCGAAGAGTTCAGACACTGTTGAAGTAAAAAAACTGAAGTGTTTTACAGGTTTTTGGGTAGTCCATTTTAGGGGTGACTCTGCTGAATTTTTGGTAGAGTTATTCCTAAGGTGGGCCCCACAGGGCCACCTCGGATTTCAGGGTGAAATTCGGGGTGGGTCCTGTCAACTTACATGTACTTACATAAAGCATTTGCAAGCATAATTAGTTATAAATGAGCTATGCTCATGTTACCGCCAGCGGTACCAATTACCACCAAAGGTGTGACCCATGGAAACACCGCCAAGCAGGCTACCGCCTGAGCCCCGGCTCGTCCCCAGAGCACCGCTAACGCGCCGCCACACGCTGCGCCAAGATAGCATCAGAAGCTCCAGAAGCTGGGAACTGAAGTATATCAGTTCCACATCGAAAACAAGGAAGAGGCCAGCCTCGTCCTCACCTATAAAAGGCCCACTCCTCTCTCCTCATTAATTACGCATTCATTACTTGTCTATCGTTATTCTGTCAACGCAGATACATTGACTAAGTTAGGCATCGGAGAAGAGAAGACCGCCCAATGCAGTCTCCCTCTGACGCCGCTTTGTATCTTATTTCACAGGTAGCAGAGAATCATTGCAAGTGAGTGGTCCGCCCACCGGACCCGCGTTAATCAAGGATTAAGCTACCGCTGAATTCTTATACATTAACATTGGCGCCGTCTGTGGGAATCCTTGAACAAAAGGTCATCCCACCACATCTACCATGACTAACGGTAGCGGGGAGGTCGCCGACGAACAGGTGGGCCAAACTACCATCCCCCAACCCACCAACCCAGCGGCTGACGTCAACCCGCCGGACACCACAACACAAGTCAGTTGCTAAATGTAAGGCAAAGAGAGGATGAAACACTCAAGGCTTTCGTCACCTGATGGAGAGCGGCGGCATCCCGGTACCGCGACTTGGACAAACCAATGGCGTTGGCAGCCTTTAAGCAAGGCCTTCTAAAGGGACCATTCCTGTATCATCTCAACTACAATCATCCAAATGCCACATATGACCACGTCATGAACGAGGCTGTCATCCATGCACAGGTGGAATTCATCACGTACGGAGAGATCCCACCACCTCCGCCAACTCCAGTAAAATCCGCTCAACCCTCCTCCAGTCATCAGGAAACCGCCAAGGCCTCTATAGTACCGCCCACTGACAAAAAGAGGGAGTGGCAACAAAGCAACCACCACAGCAAACGGCAAAAAGATCAGCACCACAACAAGGGCGGCCGCTCGTCTCAGGGGGACAACCGTAACAAGCATACTGACTCCTCCCAGTGGTACGCAGTGTTCATAGTCCTCACGGCTTCGTACGAAGAGATATATGATCAGTGCAAGGACCAAATCCCAGCATCACCGCCAAGGAAGTACCCTAAAACGGGCAAGCCGAGGAACACTGGCAGATGGTGCAAATATCACGAGGACAACGCTCACAACACCAACGACTGCAATGCTCTCAAAACAGCGGTTGAGATGTTGTACAGGGACGGTAAACTGGAACAGTTCAAGGCCCGCCAACCACCACCTGTAGTCGCCAACATCGAGCCCATGCTTTGCATCAATACCATTGACGGCGGGGCGCACATCACCAACATGTCCCACAGGGAAAAAAAGCGCTATGCGCCTGCTAACCACCCCAAGGAAGTCTGCAACATCCACTATGAAAGATCCGCCAAACTGCCAAAATCTGGATGGGAACCCATCACCTTCTCTGAGGAAGAGGAACGCGGAATACACCTCCCCCACGACGACCCATTCTTGATCGACGCCATGCTCGATAAATGGTCTGCGGGAAGGGTCCTCGTCGACAGTGGATCCGCTGTCAATGTGATCTTCAACGGCTGCTACAACCAGCTCCAGCTGAACAGAAAACTCCTGCAAGAACACGAACCGCTACTCAGCTTCTCCGGCGACATCACCCAACCGCTGGGGTCTGATTACATGCGCCTGGCCATAGACGCCAGCCCATGCAGAAGTACACACGAAGTTTATTGTTGTCGATTGCTACAGCTCGTACAACGCCATCATCGGCCGGCCAGCGCTAAACAAGCTTAAGTGCATCATCGCCGGATACATGCTACTCATGAAATTCCCCACACCTAACGGCATGGGCTGTGTGCTGGCCAGCCAAAGCTTGCACGAGAGTGCTATTCGTCAACTGTGGCACGGTCGACGTGCCGCTATGAGATCCTAACGGTTGGAAGTCACAAACCGTTGACGGATGCAATTGAGGACCCCAAGGACAGCGAGGAAAATATGTGAAGAATGAGCATGTTAATCCAGAGACATCCTTACAAATCATCAGCATCTCTGACGGGCACCCTGACCGGACCGTTTGCATTGGCGCTTAACTTGCCCCTGAGATTGCGGCGGAGCTCACACAATTTCTGCGAGACAACGCCGCGGTGTTTGCATGGTCCTATGAGTACATGCCAGGCATCTCCCTTGAGATTATCACCCACAAGTTGAGTATCAAACCATCCATGCAAAAAAGAAGGGCCTTCGACGAGGAAAAGTACCGTGCAATACCGGAGGAAGTAACAAAGCTACAGGGCATCGGATTCATCTGCCAAGTCAACTACCCACAATGGATCTCTAACTTGGTCATGGTAAAAAAGCCCAACGGCAAGTGGCGTATGTGTGTAGACTTCAAAGGCCTCAACAAGGCATGCCCCACAGACAGTTTCCCGCTACCCCGCATTGATCAACTGGTCGACGCAACAGCCGGACATGAGTTGCTCAGCATGATGGACGCCTTCTCCGGATATAATCAGATCAAGATGCATCCCGGCGACCAAGAGTGCACCACCTTCACCACCGACAAAGGCCTATACTGTTACAATGTCATGCCTTTCGGATTAAAGAACGCCGGAGCTACATACCAACGGCTGATGAACGCTATGTTCGCGGAGCACCTTGAAAAATTAATAGAGATATACGTGGACGATATGCTCGTCAAGAGCATCACAGCCAGCGGACACGTGGCAAACCTCCGCATCATATTCGCCATTCTCCTAGCATACGGCATGCACCTAAACCCTGAGAAGTGTTTCTTCGGCGTCACCGCCAGCAAATTCTTGGGCTACATCGTCAGCAAACGTGGTATCGAGGCCAATCCAGACAAGGTGCAGGCCATCTTAAATATGAGGTCCCCAGAATATAAAGTGCACGTACAAAGTCTCCAGGGCAAGCTCACCGCTCTATCTCGCTTCATATCCAGACTTACTGACAAGTGCCTTCCATTCTTCAAAGCCATAAAAAGAACCCATCACAAGGTCATCTACTGGACCCCAGACTATGAGGCGGCGTTCCAGAATCTAAAGGAGTATTTGGCGGCTGTACCTCTTCTCTCCATCCCTGTACCCGGGGAAGTACTATACATATACCTGGCAGTATCCTCATCAGCGGTAAGTTGTGCAATAGTACGAAGGGAGGGACAAGACGAGCTCCCGGTATTCTACGCCGGCAGAGGCATGAACAGCGCGGAAACAAGGTACACCCCCCTAGAGCAGCTCGCTCTCGCACTCATCGTCTCCGCTAGGCGGCTCCGTCAATACTTCTAGGCTCACACAATCCATGTCTTAACAAACCAACCGCTGAAGCAAGTAATGCAAAACCCTGAGCACTCTGGGCGCCTCAGCAAGTGGGCCATTTAGCTCAGCGAGTTCGACATCGAATACAGGCCGCGAACCGCCATGAAAGGCCAAGCGGTGGCCGACTTCATTGGTGAGCTCACAGAGAGTCAAGACGGGCCCGTCTCCCAGACACCAGCGGACACCACGCAAATTGCAACCGCTGAGGAACCCTCACCTCAGCAGCAATCACAATGGAATCTACATGTGGACGGCTCCGCCTGCGCCAAAGCCTCCGGCGCCGGCATCATTCTGACAGGGCCAGCAGGACTAAACATGGAGTACGCACTGAAGTTCAACTTCGCAGCCTCAAACAATATGGCGGAATATGAGGCGCTCATCGCAGGCCTACTTTTGGCCATCGATTCAGGCGCTAACAGCATCAACATATTCGGTGACTCCCAGTTAGTCGTCAACCAAGTCAACGACAGCTTCCAGGCCAAGGACAAGCAACAAATTCAAATTCCACAACGTCACACAGATTCCCAGGAAGGAAAACGGCAAGGCTGACTCCCTGGTAAGACTAGCAACCGCTCAGCCGCACCAGAGTCCAATTGACACAAGGGTGGAATGCCATGACAAGCCAAGCATCACCAAGACCTTGGCGGTGATATTCAACATTGAGGTTAATCCTAGCTGGATAGACGAGATAATTGAATACAAACTCAACGGCACACTGCCAGACGACAAGGTGGCGGCAAGACAACTAAAACGGAGGGCAACCCGCTACAACATACAGAATGGCAAGCTCTACCGCCAGGGGTTCACTCATCCCAACCTCCGGTGTCTCACCCCTGAGGACGGAAAGGTCGTCTTACAGATGATACTTGCGGGAGAATTTGGCAATCACTCGAGCGCCAGATCTCTGGATAATCGCACCATGCGGCAGGGCTACTTCTGGCCCACGCTCGCCGACGACGCCAGAGAAATCTCCAGATCTTGCCACAAGTGCCAACAGTACGCAGATCTCCCTTATGCCCCAGCGTAACCGCTCTCTATCATCATCGGCCCATGGATCCACTCCACATGGGGCCTCGACCAGGTTGGAAAGTTACCAACCGCCAAGGGCCAATTCAAATACATCATTGTGGCCATTGATTACAATAGCAAATGGATAGAGGTGGAACCGCTAACAGCAATCACTACCGCCAAGGTAATCCGCTTCCTGTGGAAAAACATCTACTGCCGCTACGGCGTCCCCCATACCATCATCACAGACAACGGAACACAGTTCAACAACAAAGAGATCATATCTTTCACCGCCAACCTGGGCACCAAGATGAGTTTCGCATCTGTGGCCCACCCTCAAACCAACGGCGAGGTTGAGGCAGCAAACAAGATAATCAAGAAGCTCCTAAAAAAGAAACTAGACGACACCAAGGGCTTATGGGCGGAGCGATTACCAGAAGTTCTGTGGGCAATTAGGACAACCCCAACATCTGCTAATGGCGAAACGCCATTCTGCATGATGTTCGGAACTGAGGCTGTCCTACCCATAGAAGTCACCCTGTAACGTTCCGAACCTAAATTTACCCGTTTACTAGTCATTTGGACGGTAAACGATCACTAATTTCATTTTTACTTTGTTTCGATACTTTTAGTGGCCCTAAAAGTTGACTTTTTGTTCGGGTCAAAATTTGAGAAAATGTTCTTCATGAAAGTTGTAGAGGACGTTAAACCGAGCGCGTGCATATGTGGTTCGTAAAAATCGGAGTTCGTATGCAAAAGTCATAAGCGAAAAACTAAAGTTACTGTTCATGATAGATAGTATAAATTCAAATTTTTTACTGTGGCCGGTAATTTCTTTTCTCTCTCCCCTTCCCCGCGTTTTCTCTCTTCTCCCCGAACTGTCGCTCTTTCTCCCTCTCGCCTGCAACTCCGGCCTTCTTCCTCCTCCGGCCACCTGACGACGAAAAGCAAGTATCTTTGGACTTGTCTCCGCTCCCTCTAGGTGCCTGTGGTGGTGTTTTGCGGTGGCTCGGCCCGATGAGCTCGGATTTGAGCTGTGAAGTTCACTGTAGCAATCCGGAAGTTTCGTCGATTTCTGGCGATTCCGGCCATCTCCGGCCACCAAACCGGCGTCGAAAGTTGGGTTTTTGCCAAGGATCATTTCCTCCCTAGCCTTGAGCCACGATTTGCAGTGTAGAGGAGGAATCGAAGAATTGAAATTTTGGGTTACTATTCACAATTCGGGTTCAAACTTCTCCTTAATTGTTGAGGTACTTCTACTCATTTTCTGACTTGGTCACAGTTGAGAGAATTAATGGGTGTGTTGAGAAGGTGCTGCTGCCAAAATTTGGTTGCCATTGGAGCTGGTGGCATTGGTGTCGGCGCCGCCACTGTGGGCGGCCGTGGCGGTGGCTAGGGTAGCTTTTTAATTCCAATTTCTGGCTAGTTAAATTCTATAATTATTCTAGAACGTATATATGAAGTTTGGTGAGGATTGGTGGAGTTTTGAATCGGTTATAAATTTCTAAAGATTTGGATTTCGATTAATGTTAATCGTGAATCCGATTGTCGGATTTCCTCCATAATTGTTGTAAAGTCTGAATTTGACGATTGGGCAGTGTTGGTGAAGTTTGGTTGGATGTGGAAGAGAATTGGAGGAGTTGAGGTTATGGGTTTAGGATTTAATTATTTTATTTATCGAGCATAATATTTTTGCTTTGGATTATAATTCTGACATTGTTTTTCCATATGAGTTTCGGAATTGAATTTATTATATTCGGATTTGGACTTATGAATTATTTTCGGGAATAAGATTTAATTTCGGAGATTAATTATGATTTGGGAAATGGATTCGTTGTATTATTTATGGATATTGAGCTTTCGATGATTTATCTCCGTTATATGATTTTTATTTGAAATCATGATTTAAGTGATTTTCGACGGATTATTTTCCGAGATGATTTCCGGAATTAAATATCGTATTTCTATTTCGAGAATGTTTTGGCGTGCGGGGCCACGTCATGAGAATTTTATTTCCTTCTTGTGAGATCTTGGGGAAGTCTTACTGATTTTCGATTTTCGTATGATTTTAACCCACCATACCTGGGTCGATTTATATTTTATTGCTAGCTAGCCTATTAGTACTCCTCCCTGCTTACTATGTGTTCGTGGGTGAGTAGAGCCGAGCATGGGATGCTCTAGAGTGTGGGACACTCCGACCCGAGCCTGGGAGGCTCCCTTCTTTCGTATGGTGATACTTCTTCCCCATATTTGATTGATACCTTCAGCTAGCGGGGCTAGCTCGATTTCTTTTGACTAGCGGGGCTAGTCCGATTCCCTAACCAGCGGGGCTGGTCTTATTTTCTTGAGTATCGAAATTCTTCCTTTGTGCTTGGCTGTGACTAGCGGGGCTAGTCGGTTTTTCTTGAACTGAACTAAAGTTGTTGTGTTTCTTTAATTGTTGCATGCATCGGGTTTTTAAAGAGATAAATGTGGGAAAGTATAAAATCCCGTTTATTTACAATTACTTATTTTTGTCCACTCACGCTAATGTTTTTATATACTTTTCCCCTGGGCCTTTCGTTTTCAATTGCCCAGTCTGCAGAGTAGCTGGTTCGGCATAGTAGGATTCGAGGCATAGCATCTGCTGCTGTTGCTTTCATTGTAGGTTAACTGTTGAACCTACTTGTATTTTATTTTTCTCTTCCTCTTTTAGATTGCTCTGATAACCTGTGGGACGAATATTGTAAATCTGGATTATGTTGTATGGTTTGGATTGTAGTTGTAAATTGTGGAGCTGTTGGGTTTTGGGGAGCATGGTGGCTCCAAGAGATTGCGAATGATTTGTTAGAAGTGTGAGTGTATTTTCTACAGGTTTTGGGTAGTCCATTTTTAGGGGTGACTCTGTTGAATTTTCGATAGAGTTATTCCTAAGGTGGGCCCCACAGGGCCACCTCGGATTTCAAGGTGAAATTCGGGGCGGGTCCTGTCACACCCAGCCTACCGCCAGGGTCGAAGGCTACTGCCCCAAGAGCAACGGCGAAGGCATCAACCTCGACAAAGATCTCCTCGAGGAAAAGCGCCACAAAGCCCATTTGCACAACTTGCAAAACAAGCAGCGGGTATTGCGTTTCTATAACGCCAGAGTCAAAGCCTGGAACCTCCAACTGGGGGACTGGGTAATGAAAAAGGTCATTCCACCGCCAAAAGCGCTCCGCCCAACTTGGGAAGGACCGTACAAAATAGTGGAAGTCGTCAGCCCCGACACATTTTACTTAATGGACAAGGATGGCGTCACCACGACCCACCCTTGGAACACCGAACACCTTCGGTATTATTACAAATAGTCACACCGCTACCCAAGAGCATCTTGACTTAGCTAAATTTTTGTTCAATATTTAGCTAAGGGAAGCTACCCAACGGGTACTCTCCCTCTTTTGTAAATGCTGATCTCTCAGCTATCAATGAAACGAGCAATTATTCAAACCATTGTTCTCCATAAGCACAAGTTAACTGGCAACGCCAATAACAGTCAGCGGACGTTATCGTGCACTTGGAACAATCTTAATCCCTTTAATGTTTCATTGATTAGCAAAAGGCACAAGTCAAGAAATTCTAGCGGTATATCAACATACAAAGAACACAATAATCGGAAACACTTCATATATCTAGGGTCGGGACTCCCCGCCCAAAAGGTCAAGTCAAGTTACAAATAAAAGGTACTGCTATTACAAAACAAAATGGGAACATCTTCACGAATTATTCACAACGGGCGGGACTTCTTCGCCATCAACCGGCAGCCGCTGAACGACTAGCAGGCTCGTCTGATCGGACCCAGGAGCAGTGGGGCTTGGCGTAAACGGGGTACCATCCGCCCGAGTATGCGCCGCCATGAAGTTCACCCGGGAGACTTCAGACGGAGTAGGTTGTGGAGTCCGCTCGGACCCGACCGCCAAACCATGGTCGCTTTCGCCGCCGCCAGAGCACGCACCCTCAGCATGGTCAGCAGCGGTCCCGCTTACCGGCACGGGCGGCCGGCTAGCCGAACCGGCAGGTTGGTTCGCTTTGACCCAATCTTCCAAGTGGGCAGCGGCACCAGACTTCCCCGCCTCGGTCAACGCCCGCTGGTACGTCGGGGACTGCTTAAACTACTCCACAGCAGTGGCCTCCGCACCACTCTTCTCATGCCCCAGGCGGGCAACTTCCTCCTCCAGTCTCTTCAACTCTGTGGATTTGGCGGCAGAATCCCGTTGAAGGATCTCAACCTTCTTAGCCTTCGCCGTCAGTTGATCCTTCACCAAGGCTGCCTCCCGCTCTAGCTGGCAAACTTGATTGTTCCGCTCAAGAGCCCGCTCAATAGCAACGGACAGCTTGCCACGAGTGTCCAGTGCGTCGCACTCAGCCTTACTCAGGCGCCGCTCGGTATCCACCAGCTTGTCCCGCGCCTCCGTCAACTCTTTCTGAAAGACCTCCAATCTCATCCCTCAGCTGCCGCTCAACCCGGGACTGATGTGATGCCGCCAGGAACAACTCATGAAGGCCAACGGAAAGATGCCCAAATGCCGAACTAAACGGTGATTGCTGGACTACCGTCAGACGAGCGGTCCCATCCAGTCAGCCAAACCCAAGCCGCTCACACAGATGGTAGAGGAATTCCCACTCCGGCTCACTCAGGAACTCCGCATAGGCGGCAAAAGAATCCAACCCACTGTGGGACCCCTCCCCAGCGGCGGCAACAATAATCAACGGCTCAGCCTGCCTGGCCTTCTTCTGCTTCTGCTGGCGTGCCCCGAACGACAACACGTCCGCCACATCCTCTCGCTCATCGGCATCATTCTGACGCCTCTTACGAAGAATAGGATCCCGAGCAGCACCCTCAACGGCAGGCCTCTGCGAGCCTTCGGGCTCTAACCCCGCAATGGTGACGGGACCCTTCCCTGGCACCACCTTCTCCGCCACGACCTTCTCTCACTGGGACCCACGACGGGTAGCGGGCACTAGCTCCTTCATCTCCTCTGCCGCGACTTGTGTCCGGCTCCCACCGACAGCCCCGCGACCCTCACCAACCCCCGCCTGCACCACGGGCGACTCAGCGGCGGCGAGATGTGAGTGATGCGGCATCAACATCACCACCGCGATCTCGGACTGGCTCAACACCAGAGTCGCGGGATCGACAACCATGCGATGAGCTTCCAGCCCGACGGCATACATGCCCTCCATTGCTTTCCTGCAGAGCCGCACGATCCATTGCTTTGGCAAATGCTTCACGGCTTGCCTTGTTCCCGGCGGTGATTCTAACCAAGCGCAACGCTAGTTAGCACAGTTCCAAAACAAAGTTAAAATGCAATTCGGCGGGAGATACTTACCAACGGCGCGCATCAAATGCAGGTCCACCAATAGATCCCAATTGGTGAGCAAACGGAGGTCCACAAGGTTACGGTTCCGCCAGCAACCTTTAATTCTCGCCAAACGACACTACTCCTCGCGCGTCAAATTAAACCGCAGGCCCACTACACAAGAAAAGAAACAGCAGTTAAAAACAGCCACGACATACAAATCCGCCCACTTAGGGCAGTGGAAACTAGCAACAACCTCGAATTAGCTGAAACTCTGACTTAATCCTATGCGTCGACGCCCCCTCGTTTAACCCTCAATGTTCTCGATCAACTTAAACGCACCCTGGCGGCGAGTGAGGTTCACCTGTCCGCAACACCCCCGACGCCTCACGTACACCAGCTCGTAGAAATGCAGAACCTCCGCCATAGTCGGACCCTCGCAGCCGGACAACTGCCACAACGAGTTTAGCGCCATCAACAAACCCCACATATTGGGGCAAACTTGCCCAAGCGCGATGTCAAACTCACAGATCAAGATCTGAAGGTTGGACAGCAGCGGAAACGTGACACCCTGGCGGAACATGGCCTCGTGAACTACGGCATGGCCAGCCTCCAGAAACGACGCTCTCTCATTTGAGGTGGGCGGCCGCATCTTCGCCACCCCAGGAAGGCGATAGGTCCGCTTGATCTTGGCAATGGCGGACGCATTCATCGGGCCCCCTGCCTCGTCCATCAGAGTGCCATCCCGTAGCACCCAGGCAGACTCCACCTCCTCTCCGCCTACTGCTTCCTCACGAGCGGAGTCGCTAGCCGCACTATGGCTAGCTAGCCTCTCTTCGCACTGATCCCGAGCGGCATCTTCCCCCCGCGCCGACGAACTCTCCGAACGATCGGCACATGCCATGACTTCTTCCCATGGAATGGTTTGCAACGGCTCGATTTCTAGCGGTGCCGACAGTGGGACTCCTGAACGGGTAAACAGACGCAACGAGTCAATCAAAAGCCCTATCGAAACCGTTGAGCGACTCGTCAGACCCAGAATCCTCACTGCTCGAAATCAACACAACGCTAGCCAACGCAAACCCTAAAACCCAAGGTCAGTCAGTGCTAAACAGATTTAAACTATTCCTACATCATTTTTTCAGGCAAGAACACCAAGAACAACCAATCCCAGAAACCCAGAAAGTACCAAAGCAAGAACATGACATGTTCAATCACAACCCAGATTCAGCCATCCAACAAATCCATAACATGCAAAACTCTGCCAAAAATCTCCCAAACCCAAACCCTCCCAAACCCTCAGTCACACACAACCATAAGCAGAGGCTATCCAAAAGTTTACAGAAAGACAAAATCAAACAGAAGCAAGCAAAGCCAAGATCACCAACTTGATACACGCGGAACTAGGCACGCTTGTGAATATCTCTTCGCTCCAACAAATCTGCATCGCAACAAGCACCGATCTCGCTCGATTTACAGAACAAACTCCTCAAATCCTCATAGAGCAACAGCTTGAAGACAAAGACTCAGGCTTTGAAACATAGAATATGTCAAAACCACTGTGGTTTCCCTCTCTTTTATCTCAACATCGAACAAATCCGGACCATTCGCTGAAAACGACACCAAACGTGAACCGTACACGTGTCCCACGATCTCACCCACTATTCGGATTAACCGAAGCATCGCCTCGGTTACAAAAACGATAATTACTCGCATTAATGGCGAAGAGACGAGCGTGCGCAACAGGCGTATGCAGACATGCCAATCCAATACCAGACCGACACGTGTATGCAGCTGTCAGACAAATCGTCTGAGTAAAGTAACCGTAAAAAAACGATAGGCATACCAACCGTCAAGTGAGACAGTCTCCGCTAAGCGCAACTCCGCTAGCGGAACTTCTCCCGCTCATCTTGCACGTGAGACAGTCTTCGCTAGGCGCAACTCCGCTAGCGGAACTTCTCCCGCTCATCTTGCACGTGAGACAGTCTCTGCTAGGCGCAACTCTGCTAGCGGAACTTCTCCCGCTCATCTTGCAAGAGAGACAGTCTCCGCTAGGCGCAACTCCGCTAGCGGAACTTCTCCCGCTCATCTTGCACATGAGACAGTCTCCGCTAGGCGCAACTCCGCTAGCGGAACTTCTCTCGCTCATCTTGCACGTGAGACAGTCCGCTTAGCGCAACTCCGCTAGCGGAACTTCTCCATTCCATCGAGTGAGTCTCCGCTCAGCGCAACTTCGCTAGTGGAACTTCTCCCTTACATCCACCGAGGTTACACCTCATCTTCACAACGACCGCCACGCGGCGTTACAGTCAAGATTTGTTCCTCTGGGACAAAGGGGACACGTCAACAGTCTACGACGGCCCTGATCAGGCACATTGACCCCCCCGACACTAGGGTATCAAAAAATTGGGCTCGCTACCCAACACCCTCTGCTCCGCGCAGCTCCCCTCAACAAACAAAATGCCGACCAAACGGAGGTCTATCTTAGCCGGGGAGTGGGGGACTCCCTGGGAGGCCTAGCAAGGGCCCACCCGAAAGGGTACAAAGTGTTTGCTCAGTAATTCCATGGTTGACAACGCACTGACGCTAATTATGCTTCTGCAAGTCTAGCCGAAGTAACGCTTCAAAACGCTAGGCAACTCCCCAACCAAGATTGCCCTCATTGACTGGGGACTTGGGGGACTTGTACTTACATAAAGCATTTGCAAGCATAATTAGCTATAAATGAGCTACGCTCATACTACCGCCAGCGGTACCAATTACCACCAAAGGTGTGACCCACGGAAACACCGCCAAGCAGGCTACCGCCTGATCCCCGGCTCATCCCCAGAGCACCGCTAACGCGCCGCCACGCGCCGCGCCAAGATAACATCAGAAGCTCCAGAAGCTGGGAACGGAAACATATTAGTCCCACATCGAAAACAAGGAAGAGGCCAGCCTCTTCCTCACCTATAAAAGGTCAACTCCTCTCTCCTCATTAATTACGCATTCATTGCTTGTCTATCATTATTCTGCCAATGCAGATACATTGACTGACTTAGGCATCGGAGAAGAGAAGACTGCCCAACGCAGTCTACCTCTGACGCCGCTTTGTATCTTATTTGACAGGTAGCGGAGAATCATTGCAAGTGAGCGGTCCGCCCACCGGACCCGCGTTAATCAAGGATTAAGTTACCGCTGAATTCTTATACATTAACAATGAGCATTTTTTCTTCATTCATTTTAGTTACATAACAATGTAGTAAGCTGAATTTCTTTGAAACATTGTCTTAAATTCATGAAAAAAAGATGTATTTGTAATAAGTTATGCATGAATCTGATGACAGTAGAAAGGTACAGAAAATAACTATTGGATGATATAAAGTTTTGATGTTTATTATTATATCTTCAAGAAGGAAGCTAGGACTTGTTAAAATAGAGGATTAAATCTGATGGTCTTGTTTATTATTCTCAGCTGCCCCACAATTAAGGCATATACGGTGGAGTTAGAAGAAGCTGTAGAGTGAGTTTGACTGGTGCAATGAGCTTCACTGCTATTGTTGGTATTCATTGCTGGAGCTAGATTGGTGAGTACTGTAAGCTTGATTGTTGAAATTATGGACTGCTTATTAAATTTGTTTTGAAGCTTTAATTTGTTGAAATCTATTGTTCTATGCTGGAGTGATAGTGTAATGACTGTTTTGATTAAGGTGATTAAATTATTATTATTTTTTATTTTTTTATTTCAAGGGACTGTGTTTCAATTAAGTTGGCCTGTTTACTTATCAAGGAAAGGATCGATCAAGGTAATACTTGAAACTCGGAGTTCTATATCTGTTGTGATATCTTTTAGCAAGCATGTTAGACCTTTGTTTATTATTCTCAGCAGCCGCACAATTAAGGCATATCTGGTGGAGTTGGAAGAAGCTGTAGAGTGAGTTTGACTCGTGCACTGAGCTTCACTGCTATTGTGGTACGTTATCCCCTATTTGGATGACCATGAAGCCTTGCGATATCCTCCAGATGATTACCCTTTCATCAATGCTGATCACTGGACAGAATTTGTCAAAATGCGGACAAAGCCCTCATTCTTGGTATAAATGCACTTGTATTTCAATCATTTAGTTGTAGCCATATAAAATGCAGTTATGTAAATATAGAATACTCATTTAACTAAGTACCCCTGTTTTGCAGGAAAAGCATCGTGAGCAACAAGAGAGGCGCAGCAAGAATAAGTATCCTCATAGAATGTCCCGTAAAGGATATGCAGGGTTGGAGGCTGAGTTGGTTAGTGAAACTGTTTTCTACCTTACTGATGTGGGGTTCCTATTTGTAATGCATGCATTAACTATCCTATTTTGTAGGTTGATGGAATGAGTGACGAAGAAGTTGATAGGGCCACTTTGTGGATAAGAGGACGACAGACAAAGGATGGCAGTTTCAAGGATGAGGAGTCAAAAAAGACTGCTGAAAAGATAGTAAGACCATATATAGAAAGCCTATTTTTGTATGTATAAGGTTTCTGAAGATGATATGTGATGATATTTCGTAATCTAAATTGTCAGACAAACTTGAGAAAGGTTGAGAGTGGAGAACTAAGCGCTGAAGGAAGTAATGATGTCTTAACATTGGCGTTGGGCACTCCAGAGCATGGGGGAAGAGTGCGGGGAGTAGGAGGTTTTGTCACTCCCTCTACTTACTTCCACCTCCCTAAACGTAGAAAGGAGAGCATAGAAGCTATTGTCAGACTTAGTGTGCAAAAAATATTGTTAGAGGAGAAAGAGAAGATAGTAGAGGAGGCAAAGGAGAAGATACTAGAGGAGGCAAGGGAGGAGATAATCAAGGAAGCGAGGGAAAAAATTGTTGCAGATGAGCGGGCTATGTGGGAGGCCAAGTTTGCTGAACTTGAAGCAAAGATAAATGGAAAAGAGGCTACAACTATTCACCTAGATGTATCTGGCCATGGAAGTTGCTCAATGACAGCTGATGAGATTGCTCAAGAAACGGATAAAGCTCCGTTGGAAGAAGTAGTGAACAATGTGGATGGAACTAAAATTCTGAGCGTTTTTGAAGCAATGGAAAACAAAACCCTCATGCGTAAAAGGAAAGGGACAAAGGTTGTTAAGGAAGGCAGGTTGGATAAAAGTCCCAGCTGCAAGAAAGGTAATGAGTTTCCCAAGTTGCTTGAGAAAGTAGTTGTCAACCGTGAGGAGGTCAATAAGGCTGTTGAAGAAAATGTCAATATGATAGATATCAAGGAGCCAGAGAATGAGGAGGGGGTAGAATATGTGGATTTGATGATGCGTCAACCTACATTAAAGGTAATTTGGCTTTACTTAACGCCAATAATGAACTGGAAAAGATCAAAGTTCGATTACTGCATACATGTGTTTGACACCCAAGCTGAACCAGTGGGGCATTTCATGATTTTTGAAAAACCTATACTTCTTGTTTTACTCTCAATTTTTGATAGTTAAAGGAGACTCTTCAATGATCATTTTGAACTTGGTTTCGTGAAAAACGAAGTTAAAATGAAATACTTATGCTATTTTGATCAAACTGCACTGTTTCAGGATTTCTGTTTTATTCAGCGTTTCTGTCACTTTAGATTCTTGTTTGACAATTCATTTGAACTACGAATAGCATGAAACTCTGGAAAATATTAGCTTTGCGTGTCTACTTGAAATCTGGAAAGTTGTGCTTCAAATCATTGAAAGAATAATTGTTGGTGAATTTTTCTTTCAAGTTACCAGTTTTCTAAAACTGTCTGAAGCTTGCAGCATGTTGTTACTCATAGAATGCTTATGAGTATGTTTGTGGAATAGATTTAAATCTGTTACTATTTCGAACATATATAGGGAACAACTATAAATCTTGTTTTTTGGTCCATTTTTTAGTCAAAGGTAGCTGAGGTTGATTGCAAGTTGGCAATAGGTTCTGTTGAACATATTGTTGCTTATGCCACTATTATGGAGTGCGAGGATCCTTCCCAACTCGTTCATGGCACTCCAGTAAGGGATGGTAATGTGCCCGTTTCCATCTATGTCGCGCTTGAGGAGAAAGCAAAAGTGCCATTTCCTGTGAAAGATGAAATTGAAATAGTGAAGCAGGCTATGGGGAGTTGGGTCGCATGGCCTAAACACCTAGTCATAAAATCTCCAGTCAAGGTAAGAACTCTGTATAATTCAACCTATAGCTACTTTGATAACATTCATTTGTTTATAGAAATTCTTAACTGTAGATATGCAGCATATATTTATGATATGTACCTTACATTTATTTTCTTATTCTAGAAACCTACCAAGGATAATGCTGATAAGAAGAAGAAAAGGAAAGAGATAGGGGAAGAGGACTCGGAGATTGAATTTGGCTTGGCCAAATTGGCACCATCGTTGCCAGCTTCATTGAAGATGTTATGTTTGTGGGGTGAGGATCCATTCAAAGATGGGAATACAATCAGCTTCTACATGGAGCCTGAAGTGTTTGGATATTCTCGCAAGACATTTATATTGGGAAAAGTTAGGCGACTTGCAAGCATGAGGGAAGTAACTGGAACTTGCATTGCAGTGTACTAGAGGTAGAAAAAGTCCTTGAACTAATATTACATATATATAACTTTGCTCAAGTGAGGATATCCGCACCTAAGAAAAAAGGTACGGATTTCCAGTTTTGACCCACTTTTCGATCATATTTTCACATCTTAACCGTTCAGTTTTTAGGTCCTAATGTATAGATCACCTCTGCAAAATTTCAGCCAAATTGGTGATCGTTAAGGCATCCAAAACTACAAACCGAATCTGCCGAACCGGAACCGTTCGTGTACATTGTTGTAAATTACAGTTTTGGATGCCTTAACGATCACCAATTTGGTTGAAATTTTGCACAGGTGATCTATACATTAGGACCTAAAAAATGAACGGTTAAGATGTGAAAATATGATCGAAAAGTGGGTCAAAACCTAAAATCCGTACCTAAGAAAAACTGCGGACGTCCGCAGTGGAGAAGCGCTATATATATATATATATATGCTTTGTCCCTAATGCCTTGATAAGAAGTGTAGTTGCTGAAACCCAATGACTTGGTGCAAATGTTTGTTATTAGGTACCTCTATGATCAGTTAAAGGCTTATAAAATGCTGGATATGGTTGCGTTTGTTGACCCTTCACTTATTGGTGCTGTGGGGTGTGAAAATGGAACTGTCAAGGCTCAACACATGAAAGATAGGCTTGTAACTGCTAAACCAGGGCAGATGTTCATGCTGCCATATAACTCGGGGTAAGTTCATCAACGTTTGCAAACTTTCATATCTACTGTGTCTGAACATAATAATTTAGTGTTCAAGATATATGACATTTTTGTATGCATGTAGTGATCATTGGATGTTGACACTTGTTGATCCGGAGAAAGGAACCGCCTATTTTATGAACCCGCTGAAAAGACGCTTACCTACAGGAGATTGGATGTCTATCGTGGATACGTAAGTCCCTCGTTTACGTACATATTGATCGAAATGCCTTAATTTTATGAAATCTGTTTAATACACTTGTTTGCCTTCTTTCCTATATGGTACATCATCGATCATATTGTTGTTTTGGTGTAGTGCTATGCGTATGTATAATGCTGAAAAGAATAAGCAAAGCCGGAGTTCAGTCCATTGGAAAAATTTGGCTGTAAGTTTCACCACTTGTGGTTTTCAAAAAACAGTATTTCATTTTGACTTTTCACTTGTTCATTCATTTGCTTGTGTTTAGGGCATTCCTCTCCAACCTAGCAACAAGGAGTGCGGGTACTTTATCATGCGCTACATGAGAGATATCATTGAGGATAAAGACATGTCATTGTTTCCTTCCAAGGTATCAACATATATAGCTATAAATATAGTCACTTGACTCAATTTCTCATAAGTGTGTTATGATATCCATGCCTCATTCACCAAAATGATTAACTAATCCTTATGTGCACGAGTGGGGGAAGTTTGTTGTCAACACATATGTGTGGGGGAAGTTTGTTGTCAACACATATGTGCACGAGTCATGAAGTAGCGCACTTGTTGCTGGTACATTTTAGATAAGGAAAGCATCTTTTTTGTGCTTCTCTGCTGGTACATTGTCATGCACCATGTGTGGCATGTTTTGGAACAATATATGTGTATCAGCTTTTTGATGTCCCAAGTAGATGGGCATGCACTAGAATGCTTTTCTTGTGTAAAATGTTGACTTCAATGATTGGGAAATGCACCCCTTTTGCTTTTGAAGTTTAAAGTATTGGTTATATGAATCATTTGATGGTTTGCAATGTTTGTATTTGATAAAGTATTGTTCATTTGGTAAATGGACCAAATGAATGCACAATCTAATTCAGGAATGGGATGTTCAAATGATCACACAACTGATTAGATATAATGATCACTGCCTATTGTCTGAATGGCCAAAAATGGGACAAAAATACATTGTAATCAATCATATCACACATCGGTTTTTAATAAATTAGTGTCTTCTAATTTATACTCAGACAACATAATTAATTGAACTCTGTTGTCCTAAAAGTTAATCACACAACAGAACCGATTGAACTATGTTGTCCTAAAGTTAATCACACAACAGATATAGTCCAAGAACTGAAGTTTGAAGATCAATCAGACAACAAACAAAATAAAAATATGTTGTCTGACACGCTTAACATACAACAGCTTAAAACTGGCACTGTTGTTTGAATACAACGCCTCAATTGCTGCACAGCTGCGCTTTCCATCTGCCGAGCTATCACACAACAGTTATAACACATACATGTTGTCTGTGTGTTTCTCACACAACTGTATTCCACAGTTGTCTGAATTTTCAACAGACAACGGCTCGGTCTACAACGGTGGCCCTCAAAATCACACAACGGTTTTCTCCCGTTGTCTGATAAGGTTTTTGGTGTAGTGAAAGCTCGCTTAAGTACCACTTATCTCAAAACCTTCCCAGACATCGTACTCATTTTGGATGAGCCTATGTGAAGAAAAACTAAACTAAACCAATGGCATTTACAACAAAGTATATGGCAATTGCCTATTACATCTCTTGGAAAAATAAAGACTTAAACAGAATTGGCGATCTATTGATCCCAACCAGATTTGTAGTCTTCAACCCTTCACTCTAAATCATCTTCTTGATCTTCTTGTTCCACATAGTGAGCTTCTCTTGCTTCACAATATGCTTTGTAGGCAGTGACAATTTCTTCACGAGCTCTACAAATGTGTGCCCAATGACCGGATACTCCACATCGAGAACATACATCTCTTTGCTCAGACTCCATTGATTGAGGCACTTTGAAAGCGCCATTTAGATGACTCTTAGTGTTGGTGGAGCCACCAACATGGCTAGAGGCGTTGCCTCCCTCTCTCTTTCCAAGTTGACCTCTTTGGTTCCGTATTCGCCTATTTTGGCGGTTACCTTCCCAAGTAGAGCGACTATATGGACCAGAACGTCCAGAAGTATCCCTAAGATTAGGGTTTCGCTCTTGGAGCCCTCTCTTAGAGGCACGACTATAATTGAATTCCGGAATATGCTCTGTTTCCAAGGATCTCGAATTATAGTTCTTCACAAGGATGTTGTCATGTTTTTCAGCAACATTCATAGCTCCAATGAGCTCATGAAACCTTGTGATTCGTCCTGCAGTAACATCGATTCAATAGTTCTTAGCAACCATCAATGCAGAGACGGGGAAGGTAGAGAGAGTCTTCTCAATCAACATCGCATCTGTGATCTCTTTACCACATAATTCCATTAGGGATTTAATACGAAGTGCTTCCGAGTTGTAGTCAAGAACTGACTTGAAATCACAGAAGCGGAGGCTATGCCATCTCACTTCTAGGTCATGAAGCAAGGAGCCACGGACGTTGCCAAATCTTTCTTCGAGTGAGACCCACAACCTTTTGGGGTCTTCTTCATTCATACACTCGTACTAGAGCGAATCATCCATATGACGATTCATTAGGATGATGGCTTTAGCCTTATTTGCCTCTAAGGCTGCTATGTTTGCTTCCAAAGCTTGAGCTTGCTCAACAGTTAGCACGTCCTAGCTAGGCTCGAGAATCGTATCTAGGATTCCATCGGCCTTGAGATGCTGGCGGACATCACGAACCCACCTATGATATCCAGAGCCAGTTGTTCCCAATGGAGTGTAGATACCTCTACTAGCAAGCTAGTTTGCTATCTCACCAAGCATAACACCCTCTTAGGGGGGCCCACAAGCCAGGGTGGGACCCAACCGCGACATGCATCATGTAGCCGGATGTCCAAGCTACGCCATGGTAGTCGGAAGCGGCCAATACCTCGCCGGGAAGCCACCTTTCCGGCCTTGCCAACATGCCTCCACAACATGCTTTCTAAAGACTAGAATAGTGGTTTTGCATCCCACATCTAGGAAATTGTAAATGAGAGGGGTTCCCTTACCTATAAAAGGGACCCCTCCTCCCACTTAAACATCCATCCCATTACATACTCCACTCATGTAATCAACTTGGGCCGCAAGGCCCAACACACATAGTTAAACATTCAACTGGACGTAGTTTCCCGCTAAGGCGGGAAACGAACCACTATACTTCTTGTGTCTCTCTCTCTCTTTTACGTTAATTAGACCCCTCGGTCACTAACATTAACATTGGCGCCGTCTGTGGGAAGCCGATACAATGGCTTCGTCACTTACCATTGAGTTAAGTCATCTTAACGGAGCTCAAAATAATTTTTCTTTGAGTTACATAATTGATATTCTTAGCGGCAACTTGTGCCATATGCCAAGTCAACGCTTGGTCAACGCCGAGCAGGACTGGTCAACTCCGGTCAACGCCCATAGGAAAAGTCAACACTGCTCCACTGTAAAAAAAAAAAAAAAAAAAATCCTCCGCTGGACTGTACACCGCTAGCCCTCAATGGAGCATCAACTTCAATCCTTGGCGGAGCTTCAATCCCAGAGTTTCAATTTTCTAGACAGAGTTTCAACCCCCTCTGCACACCCAGAAAACTTATCTGGGCACCCATGACCATTCTTCAATCATCATCAGCGCCTCCGCTAAGCTCCAAGCACCAAGCGGCCAAGCCTCCTCCGCAGCATGATTACTGCCAGCGCTTTAGCACCAGCGCCGCTCGCCACCACCAGCGGTAAACAACGCCGCTAGCTCCATCAGCTCCACTAGCGACAGCCAGCCACCATCCCGCTAGCCTGGCGACCCTCTCCCGCTAGCGAGGCTACAGGCCCAGGCCCCAGGGTGCTAGCGAGCCTTCTGCCAGAGAATCTTCCGCCGGCGAGCCTTCCGCCAAACCTTGCTACACCTCTGGCAATTCCACCAAGTCCCAGCGGCAATACAGCGCTCGACGGACGCAAACCAACAAATTTTAACCGGCACCAGAAATTACTCTGGACACCCATTCCATCTTCAATCATCCTCTCCGCCGAACTCCGAGTCTCTGCCGACCTCCAAGTCTCACCGCACAGCTCTGAGTCTCCGCTAGCCATCCTCTCCGCCGAGCTCCAGGTCTCCGCCGAACTCCTTGTCTCCGCTAGCACCAGCACCAAGTCTCCGCTGATCTCCGGGTAACCGCTGAGCACCAGGTCTCCGCCACCTCTCATAGTGGGTCATCCAGGACCCAGATCTTCCAATCAACCCGCGCCATCTTCTTCCCTGCAATCGGCGAACACAATGCCTAGAATCTTCAAAATCTCAGCTGACAGCAAGATAAATTCTCTTCAGCACTCATCTGTTCACCGTGGCCACCACCCTCGGTCATCCATCTACTCGATCATTCTGATGATCTGATCACAACCAGCCATCATCAGGTGAAGTTTCCCAAACTGTTCTCACCGATCCTTGTCGAAGCACTCTGTTCAAATAGTAGACCCAGGCACCCACCTGCAACTATGAATTAAGTTGTTGGGTTTCTACGGTGACAGAGCGGCCAACAAAGCTGAGTTTTCTCTTCTTTCTTTCTTTATCTATTTATTGAGTTTTATATGGACTCAACGCATACCCATGGTTTTGCACAAGTGAACAACAATAGTCTGTCCATATATATAAACTCGTTATCTACCGCCACAGCATGACAGCATGTTGTACTTTGTTCATATATGTACACGCAACACATAGCCACATAATGCCTTTGTATATGCTCATTACTCAAAGACGTAGTTATTTGCGGTCATACCGTCATAAGCTGTTTGATTAAATGACTTTAGACACGTGCACTCATGCACATTTGTAGCTCGTCCCATGTATAGTCAGTCCCCTATGCATAAACATGGTATATATGCATCAACATGCATATGGTACAAGAGTTTACCTATAATATAGATATGTAATTATCTGCCATGAAATGTTTGTAGTATATATACATACATGTATATACAGACAAAGTACCGCCCACAGAGAAAATTCATTTATCTCTAAGTGCATAACCAGTGGTATATATGCCTCCACCGCCAAAGTCCCACTGGGCCTCATGCAAATCACCAAGTACAATTAATTATTGGCTGCGTCCGTACATAGTTTCATACCTATCAAATATGCTACAAGCCGTTACCCAAAAAAAATATATATATGCTACAAGCCACTGGGCACATATTAGAAGTGGATTCTCTTTATTTCATTGTCAAATGAAAATTCAAGTCATGCATGCACATAATCGTTATGTCTTTATTGCTCATACTTCTGGGTGTGTATGCATGTTATATGGCAAGTCGCCATTACACTACGGAAATTTACTATATGGTTAAATGGTGAATTAAAGTTGCATTATAGAAATAATGCATTATCATTGATTCTCCGATCAATGCACTTACCAAGCATTTAATAAATTTTACAAATTTATATGCTAATCATCTATCTTATGTTAACGAGGCACAAGCACCGTTTCAATCAACGAAACCTTTAGCCTTCTACTATGGTATTTCGCCGATGCAATGGAGCATCATGATTGGACAACTCCAACATGATTTAGGTACTTATATCAATGCCAAATTCCAACTCACTCCAAATCGGCATAAGATAAGTAACTATATCTCAATACACGCTCTTTCAATTTGAGCTAGTGTCATGCCAATGCCATGCTTTTACTGACAAGACCCGCCCCGAATTTCACCCTGAATTCCGAGGTGGCCCTGTGGGGCCCACCTTAGGAATAACTCTACCGAAAATTCGGCAGAGTCACCCCTAAAAATGGACTACCCAACCTGTAGAATTACAATCACACTTCTAACAATCATCCATAATATCCTGGAGCCACCCTGCTCCCCAAAATCCAACAACTCCATAATAAGCAACTGAAATCCGAAAATAACATATTCTTAATTACACCAAAGTATCTTCCAACCTTTACATTATTTATCCCCAACAGGTTATCAGAGCAATCTAAAAGAGGAAGAAGAAAATAACAATACAGGTAGGTTCAACAGATAACCTACAATGAAAACAACAGCAGCAGATGCTATGCCCCGAATCCTAATATGCCGAACCAGCTACTCTGCAGACTGGGCATTTGAAACCGAAGGGCCCAGGGGAAAAGCACATAAAACGTTAGCGTGAGTGGACAAAATAAATAAATAAATAATTGTAAAGAAAAGTGGGTTTGTGCTTTTCCACATTTATTCCTTTTAAAAACCCGATGCATGCAACATTTAAGAAAAACACATTTATCAACAAATCCAAGATTCTCGTGAAAACACACCAGCCCCGCTGGTTACGAAAATAACGGACTAGCCCCGCTAGTCAAGTCACGAAAAAGTATGGGGAAAAAGTTATCACCATACGAGAAGGGAGCCTCCCAGGCTCGGGTCGGAGTGTCCCACACTCTGGAGCATCCCATGCTCTGCTCTTACTCACCCACAAACACATAGTAAGCAGGGAGGAGTACTAATAGGCTAGCTAGCAATAAATATGACGACCCAGGTATGGCGGGTAAAAACCATTAAAATCCAGTAAATCTATAAGGCTTCCCCATGTCCCACGAATAAAGAAAACACGGGTACGATTCCCAACCGTACCCGGAAATTCTCGTAAAAGTCGTATAAAGCAACAGCGTGTCCCACACGCTAAAAGAATAGCTAGATTATCAATAAGGCATTCCCAATGCCAAAATCGAAAGTCGGTAAATAAAGAAGAAATATCACTCCATCGAAATCCCATTTCGAAAATCCTTTAAAAAATCTCAAATCGACGAATAGAAATATAATATTTAAATCCGGAAGTCACCTCGGAAAAATGATTCGTCGACAATCATCATAATTCGTAAATCCAAATTAAGATCCGAAACCAATTCATTTCCGAAATCACTTTATAATATTTCGTAAATCTCAAAACCCAAACAAATCTGAAATCACTTCAGAATCCGAAAACCAAAATCAGTAAGGATAGCAAATCATCATATGCTCAAAATATAAAAGATGATAATTAAATAAAGAATTTCTTTAGAGAAATAAATGCATGCATCAATATTCAAAAACAAACGTCCACTCACAGTATACGGCTAGCGTGGTATCCAAGCGTAAGGATCCTCGTCGAGCGATGAGTCAGTATCTCGTCCTGTACACAATTGTATTCCGTAAACAACAATTCGATAAAACAATACGATTCTATAATGAATCCCGAAAACCCCACGTAAACTAGCAACTCCAACTCCTTTCGACTTCAAGCCAAACTTCACCATTTATATCAATCCATCGATTAAGGTATTCCATGACGGAATAAGGGAAATCCGAAGGCCGGATTCCCACAAATCACCAACCGAAACTCCACACTTTCAAAATTCACAAACAATTCCAAACTCCTCCAAAAATTACCAAACTTCATAAACAAGCTCTACTCAAATTATAGGATTTATTGGGCTAAAAATTGGAATTAAATGTCAGCCCTACGCGCCACCACGCGCCACCCACAGTGGCGGCGAGTGGGGCCCACGCGCCGGCGGCCACCACCTCCGATGGCCACCAAATTTGGACAGTAGCTTCTACTCAACAAAACTAACCATTCATTCAACTACAACATCTCACAATTTTACCTTTAAGAGCTCGGATTAAGCTGATGAAGTTTGCCCAGAAAATTGCTTCGGACCCAAAGATGTTCTTCGTCGATTCGGCCTCCACACAGCAAATTGGAATGCAAGGCCATAGGGGAAATGATCTTCGTGGAAAACCCAAGCTTCGACGACAAGATGGTGACCGGAGGTGGCCGGAATCGCCGGAGATCGGCAAAAATAGCTAACTGCCACCGTAGCTTCCTCCGCTCCAAATCGAGCTTCTCCGGCCAAATCGTCGTAAAATACCTCCACAGGCGTGACAAGGGGAAGAAACCGAGCTTGGGGGTGGCCGGATTACGTCCTGGGTCGGCCGGAGGAGGAAGAAATCGGAAGGGGAAGAGATCCGGCCGAGAGGGGAGAAAGAGTCGGGGAGAGAGAGAAAGGAGAGTTACCCGGTTGGGTAGGTTTCCAAAAATAAAAATCTACCATCAGTAAATTCCCATATATATACAACTTACCATGAACAGTAAATTCTACATTTTTGGCCATAACTCTCGCATACTAAGTCCGATTTTTACGCACCACATATGCACGCGCTCGGTTTAACATCCTCTACAACTTTCGTGAAGAAAATTTTCTCAAATTCTGACCCGAACAAAAAGTCAACTTTTAGGGCCACTAAAAGTGCTGAAACGACAGTCAAAGTGAAAATAGTTGTCGTTTACCGTCCAAATGACCAGTAAACGGGTGAATTTGGGTTCGGGACGTAACATTTACTACTTCTAAGCATGCCTACAATATATACATTTGATATGCATTTACATGCTTCTATGACTTTAAGCATGCTTATACCATATATCAATTCAAGTAGTACACATAATACCTCACACTTACACTTTGCTTGTCCTCAAGCAAAAACATAAATTAAACTAGGTTGAACAAACTAAAAGGCTCACTTGCATCCTTGATGAGTTTAACCATTTTCCCTCAGAAAACCATGACTTAGTGATTTGACTTTCAATTAATTAAGCAAGCTTAGAAACTAAATTTTCGAAATGCAAAGCTAATAATTGGATTTGGAAAGTCATGCTCAACAAAGTATATGCATATACCATGTGTGCCACCGTAAATGATTCATGTGGGATTTGTGAGGGCAATTTTGTGTTTTGGTTTTCCAACAGCAATAGCCCTCTTGATAGAGCGAAGATCAGGCCCAAAATCGATCGAAGGCTTGACCCAAGAACGATTTTGTTGTGACTAGCTGGATGGTAATAGTAACGATTGGAACGATAACAGCAGCGGTTGAAGTTATTTTCACGAGAACAACAGAGCTTATAGGTGGATATGGTGTGGGAGCTAGATGCCTGGGAGTTTAGCAGAGAGAGAGTTCCAGCAATGGCATGATTTCTGGGTTTTGGGTTAAGGTTGATTGGGAGGAATCGATGCCTAGAGGTTTAGAGATAAAGCTTGATCTCTTGCTTAATGTTTCTGGGTTGTTGTGGTCTGGTTTCCAACAGCAGCAGACTAGCTTTTTATAGCGAAGGTGGAAAAAGAAGGTTGGTGACAAGGGCTGAGGGTTTTTAGAGACCACTCTCAATTTTGGGAAGATACATTGTGAAAGCTATGGAAATTTCTTTAAGCTAGGAGACTGAAGGGCAGTGGCACAGGTTTAGGGGTGATCCTCCAGAATTTGTGTTGCTGTGATCTTTTGAAGATTTTAGTTCCTCAATTTCTGGTATTGAAACTTGTGATCACAAAGTTAGAGGGCTATTAGAAATTGAAACAGGGATTGCTGGGCATATGAATCAGAGAGTTTCTCCATGGATTCTGGGTTCTTGCCAAAAATGGTGAAGCACCAATCCCAGCAGCAACTTTGACAACACGCGTTTCTGGTTTGGGGAAGAAGATGGTTCAACAGTCTTTGGGCTAAAGGCTGGTGTAATGGACATTGGGTGAGAGAATGGCTTTGGTGGGCTTTAAGCTTTGCTAGGCCTGCTTTCATCTCTCTACTAGCCCATGTTAAGATTTTGGTCCATCAAGCATGAATTTTGGTTCCCAAGTCCAAAATTATCGATGGGCCTTATCGTAACAATGGGCCTCACAGGATCCGTTACCTTCCACACCACATCCTGCCGTATAAGCCCCAAACGTAGCTTGGGCCTACGTGTATTGCGTGGTAATTAAGCGTGTCGGCTGCTTTGAAGAGGCACGTTAGTTGTTTGAGAATTTGGGCTTTTTGTATCTCTTGCTAACTAGAAGGCTTCCTTTTGGCATGAAATGGGCTTGCTTGAAGACCCAACTAGGTTACGAGGTTGATGACTCACCTTCTTCACGTGTCAGTTATTAAATTTGAACTCGTGGAAATTTGGGTGTCAACAGGATTAATATGAACCGCATTTGTCTAACCATCAAACTCACATGGATATCACTCATTTTCACTCAAGTGTTTAATGGTTAGTGTTTGCACTCAAAAACAATTCAATTGACATGGTTTCCATAGGCTTGCTCTTCCATCTTTTCTCCACATGATCATTGCATGAGTTCTCTTGGATCACAAGGTCTTTTATTTAGGTTGTAATGGGGCTTAGGTGAGGGGTTAAAGAAATGAAGGGAAAGGTAAGTACAAATTCTAAGCCTCCTAGTAAGCAATTCTCTTGTTGAGTTCCTTTTTCTTTTGGCTCTAAGTGCTTTGTAAAACCTCATTTTCTTTTCCACAAACCCAAAAACTAAAGGACTACAAAAAACTATCATTTCCCCTTTGTACAACCCACACTCTTTTTGTATTTTTTTTTTCTTTTCACTCACACCATTTTTGCATAACACTTTTTTATATTTTTTTTCTTTCATTTTCTATTTTCTTTTCTTTGGTGACCCTAGTGCATATTGACTTTGAATAATTTTTTTTTTTTTTTTAATATATTTTGAACATGTTTCTAGGGTCACCCTTTTCTTTTCTTGGCTACAACCCGTAGCTCACGCACACAATACTCTATCCACCTCACACTTATTCTTTTGCACACTTCTCAAACCCATTTACAAGCACCAAACTAACAATAGAACTCACATTGCTTACCACTTGGCTTAGAAAGGGTAGGAAAAGTGTTTAAGATTTTAAAAGGTAGACATTTGTGGTGGTGGAGAAATGAAATGGCTAACACATATTATATAGGCTCAAATTGGCTTACTAATGGATTTTCATTTTAAGGACAAAAGCTATTTGGCCGTGGTGGATTCCTAATGCCTTGGTCTTCCCCATTAACAACTCGTGCTTTTGATATAAAGTCTCGAAAGATTTGGAGCAAGTTCTAGATTACATGCACAATGAATTGATCACACAACGAAAGAATAGTACATTTGAAACTTGTATGCACTCTCTTAGGCTCAAAATCTCACATAATTAGGCATAGATAGTTTTAACAAATTTAGTCCTTATCTTTCCCACATGAATGCATCTAAAATGACATAGGCAATATGAGTTTAAATGCATGTGAGCACAAAACGCCAAATCCATTTATTAATTCAATCGCTAAACATGCTCAAAATCAATCAAACCAATTAGACATAAGTTCGGTCTCATCCTCGGGGGTTATTTCGTTTTAGGAACCACGCAAGCAAACCAACATATTTTTGGAATTTTCAAAATTTTCAATTTTTATGGATTTTTCAATAAGAAAATGAAAAGAAAACAAAGGATTAAGAATGAAATTACTTAGCCTTACACCTCACACTTAAATCACACATTGTCCTCAATGTGCTGTTATGAACAATTGTGAAATATGTGCGAAGCTTGGGACCAAATAAAAACTCTCTAATGCTAGTCAACACAATTTATTAACAATTAACAATGGCCAAACAAGAACCTCACACTTAAAACATCATATAGTCCTTAATGTATAATGAAGCTATTAAGATCCTATCAACATTTTGGGAGCATGCATCATCAAAGGCCAAGACTAGCATCAAAAAATTGAACTAACTTCATGGCAAGAGAATAAGGGTAGCCACCTCACACTTGAACTTTGGATAAGCCTTTCAATAAAAGCTAAATCTTTTGTGTCTTATCCATTGACCAATGGTGAAATATTAATCCAAACCTCTTGAAGGCACAAATTTATTAACATAAAAATCACACACAAACATAACTAATCATGCTTAGGAAAGATAAAAGTGAGAGATTAGAAAGTGCAAACTCTTTGAAGATCCCCGTTTTAGCTCCATAATGCAAATAGGTGATAACCAAACAAGGCCAAGTTAGGCACTTGCCATCCATTAAGCTCCAAGCAAATAGAACCAAAGGAACCTCACACTTAGACGTGAGCACACTAACCATGCTCTCGGCCACTTCACCCTTCCAAACTCTCAAGCTTCATCTTGGTTTATTTTTCTTCATTTTGGAGTCCGCCAGTCCGGATTTAAGTTTAAGGACATTAACAAGGTCCATAGTGCTTCCTCAAATGGATGGAGGATCCGCAAAGAACTTCACCTCCTCATGAGTATCCTTAGGTGCACTTCCCAAGTAGGGCTTGACTCGATGCCCATTCACCTTAAAGGTATCACCATTCCTCAAGTTCTTCAAAGTCACCACTCCATGTGGGAATACTTCAATGAGCTCAAATGGTCCAATCCATCTTGATCTTAGCTTGCCCGGAAACCATTTCAATCTTGAGTTGTAGAGAAGAACTAATTGACCCACTTCCAAGTGCTTAGTCTTGAGCTTTTGGTCATGGAAGGCTTTTGTTCTTTCTTTGTACAACTTTGCATTCTCATAAGCCTCCATTCTAATCTCATCTAGCTCACAAAGATCAAGCTTTCTCTTCTCACCACACTTATTAATCTCAAAATTCAAAAACTTGATAGCCCAATATGCCTTGTGCTCTAATTCAACCAATAAATGGCATGCTTTCCCATAAACAAGACGGTAAGAAGACATACCAATGGGAGTCTTGAAAGCTGTCCGATAGGCCCACAAGGTATCATCCAATTTTTTAGCCCAATCCTTCCTTGTTGTGGACACTACTTTCTCTAGAATGCCCTTTATCTCGCGGTTAGATATCTCGACTTGACCGCTTGTTTGAGGGTGGTAACGAGTGGATATTTTGTGCTTGACCTCATACTTCTTCAATAGTGCCGCAAAGGGTTTGTTCACAAAATGAGTGCCTCCATCGCTAATGATAGCTCTAGGTGTGCCAAATCTTGTGAAGATGTGCTCTTTAAGGAACTTTAACACCACCTTGTGATCGTTAGTTCTTGTGGCTTCGGCCTCCACCCACTTGCTAACATAATCCACCGCCACTAGAATGTATGAGTTGCCATAGGAGCTAGGAAATGGACCCATGAAGTCAATGCCCCAAACATCAAACAACTCAACTTCAAAGATATTGTTCAAAGGCATTTGGTCCCTTGATGAGAGATTCCCAACTCGCTGACATCGATCACACAAAGACACATACTCATGAGCATCTTTAAATAAGGAAGGCCACCAAAATCCACAAGTGAGCACCTTTTGTGTCGTCCTTTTCCCTCCATGGTGGCCACCACATGCATGACTATGGCAAAAAGAAAGAACACTTTGAACTTCATCATCCGGAATGCATCTCCTCACAAGTTGGTCTTTACATTGCTTGAAAAGGTAAGGATCTTCCCAATAGTAGTGTCTTGCTTCCTTTTGTAGTCTCTTTCTTGCATGAAAATCAAAGTTCCGAGGAATTGACTTGCCACCACTAGCTAAATAATTCACAATAGGTGCATACCAAGGAAGCTCTTTTGCTTGAATGGAAAGTAGATGCTCATCCGGAAAAGAATCAACTAAAGGTACCTCATTGCCTCTTCCACAAGTAAGTCTAGAGAGATGATCCGCAACCAAATTCACCTTGCCGGGCTTGTCCACAATTTCCAAGTCAAACTCTTGAAGAAGTAGAATCCACCTTATAAGCCGAGGCTTTGCATCATTTTTGGACAACAAGTATTTCAAAGCACTATGGTCCGTGTGCACGATCACTTTAGAACCGAGTAAGTAGCTCCTAAATTTTTCCAATGCAAACACAATAGCCAACAACTCCTTCTCGGTAGTAGTATAATTCACTTGAGCATCATTAAGAGTGCGGCTTGCATAATAAATGGCATGAAGAAGCTTGTCTCTTCTTCGACCCAAAACGGTGCCCAAAGCAAAATCACTAGCATCACACATAAGCTCAAATGGAAGTGACCAATCCAGTACACAAATGATAGGTGCATTAGTGAGCAACTCTTTGATCTTCTCGAAGGCAATAAGGCAAGCATCATCAAATAGGAAAAGAGCATCCTTAGCAAGAAGGTCACATAGAGGCTTACTTATCTTGGAGAAGTCTTTGATGAACCTCCTATAGAAACCGGCATGGCCTAGGAAGCTTCTCACGGCTTTGACACATGTAGGTGGAGGCAATCTCTCAATAATCTCAACTTTGGCTTTGTCCACTTCAATCCCTCTAGAAGAAATCACATGACCGAGCACAATCCCTTCTTGAACCATGAAATGACACTTCTCCCAATTGAGCACAAGGTTTGTCTCTTCACATCTTTGAAGCACTAGAGAAAGGTGGTGTAGGCAAGCATGAAAAGAGTCACCAAAGACCGAGAAATCATCCATGAATACTTCAAGAAACCGCTCCACCATGTCACTAAATATTGCCATCATACACCTTTGAAATGTGGCCGGTGCATTGCATAACCCAAATGGCATCCTCCGGTAAGCAAAGGTCTCATATGGACATGTAAAGGTTGTCTTCTCTTGATCCTCGGGGGCGATAGGGACTTGATTATATCCGCTATAGCCATCGAGAAAACAATAGTATGCATGCCCCGCAAGCCTTTCCAACATTTGGTTGATGAAAGGGAGTGGGAAATGGTCCTTTCTTGTGGCGGCATTCAACTTGCGGTAATCGATGCAAACCCTCCAAGTGTTTGCAACTCTTTGTGGAACCATCTCACCCTTCTCGTTTTCTACCACCGTCATTCCCCCTTTCTTAGGCACCACTTGTATTGGAGAGACCCATTTAGAATCGGAAATAGAATAGATAACCCCATTATCAAGGAGCTTAATGATCTCCTTCTTCACCACTTCTAACATATTGGGGTTCAATCTTCTTTGAAGTTCCCTCCTTGGTCTTGCTTCATCTTCCATGTAAATATGACGCATGCAAAGAGTGGGGCTCAACCCCTTGATGTCACTAATTTTCCACCCAAAAGCACCCTTATGCCTCCGAAGAACGTCAAGAAGCATGGACTCTTGTTCTTGTGACAAACTCGAAGAGATAATAAGAGGCAAAGTGCATGTATCATCAATATATACATACTTTGTTAACGTTAGAAATCCGAGGGGACTCTAGTTAGCTATAAATAAAGAGAAAGAGAGAGAGAGAGAGAGAGTTGACACGAGATGTATAGTGGTTCGCCTCCGCATGAGCGGGAGACTACGTCCACTTGAATGTTGTACTAGTGTGTCGAGCCTTGCGGCCCAAGGGGATTACAAAAGATGTAATGGGATGAATGGTGTTTAAGTGGGAGGAGATTTCCTTTTATAAGTGAAGGAAGCCATCTCCTTTACATTGTTTTCGATGTGGGACAAGAAACCACACTATTCTAGTCTAGAAAGCCTAGTTGTGAGGGCATCTTGGCAAGGGCGGGAAGGTGGCTTCCCGGTGGCGGATTTGCGACTTCCGGATACCGCCGCGTAGCCTGAACATAGGGCAACACGATGCATGTCTTGGTTGGGCCTTGCTATGTCTCGTGGGTGTCCCAAAGTAGAAGTTACTTATGCTTGGTGAGATAGCAAATACTCCATATTATTGGAGGTATGTACAAGTCCCCGAAGTCCCCAAGTAAGAGGAGCTTCTTGGTTGGGGAGTTCAAATCATGAAGTCATCAAGCATAAGTAACCGGGCGGTACGGAGCCCCTACAAGTCCCCGAACTCCGTAAGCAAGAAGGGACTCGTTAACCTGCACGACAGACAAGAAGATAGGCATATGTAGAATGCTCGTTGCATTGGGCAACAAATGTGAGTTGCATCGATATTCGTTTGGGCATATATAAACGTATGGGGTGCGTGATACATGTTGATGTATACACGCGAATGGCGCTGAGTACGATCGATTATGACGTACAAAGTCGAGAGCGCGTATGGCCGTGTGAGCATATGGATTGCAGATGATAAATGTAAGTTGTATGAGCGCTGCGAAGGTAAGCGTTTGTTTGGTTGTCGCTTGTATTAATGGAACGCGAAAAGAATTTGATTTGTCGTGGGCGACAAATGGTAGAAAAATTCCATGTTCCATTAACGTGTGGTGTGTCGAGTAGACATGAATGTAAAGATTGGGAATGCCGGGAAGGCGTGAGCGGGAAGCTCGAGGATTGCCGGGAAGGCATGAGCGGGAAGCTCGAGGATTGCTGGGAAGGCATGAGCGGAAGCTCAATGGGATGCCGGGAAGGCATGAGCGGAAGCTCAATGGGAATGAGCGGAAGCTCAATGGGGTGGGGAAGGCATGAGCGGAAGCTCAATGGGAATTAGCGGAAGCTCAATGGGGTGCCGGGAAGGCATGAGCGGAAGCTCAATGGGAATGAGCGGAAGCTCAATGGGGTGCCGGGAAGGCATGAGCGGAAGCTCAATGGGTGGGCCCCTGCTAGGCCCGCTAGAGAGTCCCCGACTCCCCAGCCATGACGGACCTCCGGATGGTCGGTAATTTGTTTGTTGAGGGGGAGTTGCACGGAGCAGAAGGTGTTGGGTAGCGATCCCAATCTTTGGTACCCAAGCGTCGGGGTTAACTACCGGATCAATGGCTGCCGTAGGCTGTGTTAACTAGTCCCTTGCTGCCGGATCAATGGCTGCCGTAGGCTATTATGAGGCGTTGCCTGACCGCTTGGCGGTTTGGTCGTAGACCGTGGACTCGTAAAGTATGTATCTGCATTAAAAAATGACAAACACATAGAGCAAGCATGTACAAGTAGTAAAGTGGCCAAGAACATGTCGTAGGCATGCTTAAGGGTCATGGAGACATGTATAGACATGGCAATAGCTCTAAGTGCAAGAGCGTAAGAGATAAGAGGAATGCACTTATCTTATGCCGATTTGGAGGCTAGCGGAGTTGGCTGAGCAAGGCCGTCCATTGTCTGGCGGATAAATTAGTCCCATAATGTCCGTCAACTCGTAGTTGCGCTTGAATGCTTGATAGAAATAGTTGAATTTCCTTGCAAAAAATGGATGATTAGTATGCGGATTTGTAAAATCGCCATTGGTAACTTGCAAAAAATAGACAAGTTATTTGATTATATGCATCAATTGAGCGGAGTGTACGAGGCATGTTTGAGGACAAATGTATATGTGCATCTATACATTTTATAATGAATAAAAATTGTACCAAATTGAAGGCAATTTGCTGAATTTTATTGCTGGGAGAATAAGAAATATATTGGAATTCAATTATAAAAATTGAAGGGATGATGAATAGCTCAAATGCATATATAATGATAATTTAAGCATGGATCATGAGCTAGTCTCTATCATAGACCCAGCAGCTAGTTTCCAGAAGCGGACAAAAAGTGGCTTTAACTTAATAGATCATGGTGGGAATATATGTGTCATATAGCATTGTTTGTCTAATAAGCATGCCTTTAGGTTACGTAAAGGAGCCATGCATGCAGTCAAATATCTAGGGCTCAGCGTCTCTTTCAAATAGCTACACGTGATGGTGCATGGGCTAGTAGAGATAGTCCTAGTAGAGCAATGAAATGTTATAGAAAAATTTTCGATAGGCCCTGGAGCCTCATGTGTGAGTTGACTGATGAATATGCCCAATTAAGCAACATGGCAGAGAGATCATACAAGGGGCATAGCAATTCAAATAAGTTACACGTGTGCGGTAGCTCTTGCATAAGTAAACAAGTACACGGTTTCGTGTCATGAATTTGGAGCATAGCAGATGTGCAATAAGGAGAACATGACATGTAGTGCTGTGAACATGCTCTGCATAATTATAATAGGTATGAACATGCTTTGGCTTTATATTGTTGCAAGAAAACTTATCTTGTTTGGTGGTTCAGCTGCAAAGCCTCGAGCTCAGAGCAACTGGTTGAATTCTTTGAAGGAAACAAGTTGACCGTCAAGATGAAATACATGGGTGCCCATAGTAGATTGAAGAATCTCCAGTTCTTGACGCTGGCGGGCTTGGCACTGCATCAAGGTTTCTTTGGCGGTGCATGCCTTGGCGGTTCATCAAGATTGCACTTTAGCGAAGCTTCAAGACCGGTGCCTGTAGACGCTGGGTTATGGGCAGACGCAGTATCATGAGGACCATGGGTTGGACCATGGGTTGATAGGGTTGATGGATGATCGAAGGCGGCGGATTTGACGCTGATCATGAGAGGTTTTTGAAGAAGCTTTGCAGCTGGACCGACGAGGATGCAAGGTTTGCTGCTGGGTATTTGACGCAATGCTCGCTAACGGTGTACAGTAATGGAGTTGCTTGAGTGGTGCTTGGCGGTGCAATGTCGTCGGGCATTTGTGGAGCCCAAGCTTGACGGAGTTGGGCGGAGCGGAACCGCTGACCATGGGAGATTATTGAAGAAGCTTGGCAGCTGGACCGAAGAGGATGGGATGGTCTCAGCGGAGATGCCCAGTGCCGGCCGTGTGTGGTCGGCTGGGGAAGCTCGTCCAGCAGAGGAAGAAGTCCGGCGGAACTCGGAGCTCAGCGGGTTTTCGCAGCAGGCCTTAGTTCAGCGGGGAATGGGCTCTGTCGCTGACGGAGTTCGGCGGAACTCGGAACTGGTGGAGGATCCGAGCTCGGTGGAGCCTGGACCTGGCGATGTTGGCTTGGCCGGGAAGTAGCTGCCAGGGAGAAGTGTCGCTGAAGAGTGGAGCTCTTCCGGCGGTGAAACTCAGCGGAACCTGCTGTCAGCGGGGTTGCGAGTTCAGCGGAGACCTGGCCAGTGGACGATGTTGCTCAGCAGTGCTCTTTGCCGGCGAGGGTTTGCCAGCGGGGCGGAGCTTGTGGCCGGCGGATGTCCCTCTGGCGGAGGATGATGTGGTCAGCGGAGCGGAGCTGCGAAGTGCAGCGGGACTTGAAGCGCCAGCGTGCATGCGAAGCCTGGCGGAGCAGTTGCAGGTAGTGACAAGGATATGGAAGTTTGGCGGGAAAAAAAAAAAAACTACCGCTGAAGACTTTGAAAATGGTTCTGGGTGCCCAGAGAGATTTTCTGGGTGTCCAGAGAAGTTTGGCGGCAATTTAAATTTTTTTTTTTTTTTTTTTTGGAGGTTCAGCGTTGACCAACCTTGTCATCGTTGACCAGACGTTGACCGGACCCTATGGGCGTTGACCAAGCATTGACCGCCCCATATGCTGGTGTTTCTGCAAGTTTTGACCACTCTATGGGCGTTGACCACATGTTGACCGGCGTTGACCAGCCATGTTGGGCGTTGACCGGACGCTGACGGGCCAAAGCTCGTGGTAGGTGATGAAGCCTTTGTGTGCCGGCTTCCCACAGACGGCGCCAATGTTAATGCCTGGATCCGTGGGGATCTAATTAACGATAAGTAAAGAGAGAGAGAGAGAGAGAGAGAGTTGACACGAGATGTATAGTGGTTCGCCTCCGCATGAGCGGGAGACTACGTCCACTTGAATGTTGTACTAGTGTGTCGAGCCTTGCGGCCCAAGGGGATTACAAAAGATGTAATTGGATGAATGGTGTTTAAGTGGGAGGAGAGTTCCTTTTATAAGTGAAGGAAGCCATCTCCTTTACATTGTTTTCGATGTGGGACAAGAAACCACACTATTCTAGTCTAGAAAGCCTAGTTGTGAGGGCATCTTGGCAAGGGCGGGAAGGTGGCTTCCCGGTGGCGGATTTGCGACTTCCGGATACCGCCGCGTAGCCTGAACATAGGGCAACACGATGCATGTCTTGGTTGAGCCTTGCCATGTCTCGTGGGTGTCCCAAAGTAGGAGTAACTTATGCTTGGTGAGATAGCAAATACTCCATATTATTGGAGGTATGTACATACTTCAAGTGTGAGGGAAGGAGCTTCAACTCAATAGAGGTTGAACTTACAACCAGAGGAGAGGAAACAATGGAAAGATCAGTGTTAGAGGTATGAACCTCATTAGCCTCATGCATGCCTTGTGTAATAATCCTCCTCAGGTGTCGGTCTACCTATAGAAAGATAAGAATCAAGGTGCTCAATGGCTTCCATAGTACCTTCTTCACAAAAATCCATCTCGAAGTGTGTTAATGCCGCCTAAGGCATCACTCGATGAAGTCTCACGAAAAGTGTGTTCCACCAAGTCTTCAATGTTATACCCTACTTCAATAGAATAGACTTTTAATTTGCAACCTCATGGGCTTCCTTAATTCATCAAAGATCTTGAACCCAATAGTGGTGTCATACACGGTCATGGTGAGTAAGCCCAATTTGACATCAATCTTTGTCCCCGCCGTGGCCATAAAAGCTCTACCAAAGATGATAGGGAGATCATCTTGGTAGACTTCCTCCATGTCAAGAATAATGAAATCGGCCGGTATGACCAATTCGTCCACTTGCACTAGCACATCCTCCACGACTCCTCTCGGATACACCACACTTCTATCGGCTAGTTGGAGAGAAATTTGGATAGGCTTGATGTCGCTTAACCCAAGCTCCTTGTAAACTCCATAAGGCATCAAATTTATACTCACCCCTAAATCCATAAGTGCCTTCTCAAATGGCTTCTCACCAATCTTGCAAGGAATAGTAAAGGATCTCGGATCCTTGAGCTTGGGAGGTAACCTCCTTTGAAGTACGGCACTAATTCTCTCGTTCAAGCATACTTTGTCATCCTTCATCAACTTGCTCTTGTATCTCTTGTGTGTGCACAAATCTTTGAGAAACTTGGCATAAGTAGGAATAGTCTTGATTGCATCAAGAAGAGGAATATTGACCTCCACCTTCTTGAATACATCAAAACACTCTATGGATTTCTTTTCTTTCTTACTCAAAGCCTTCTCTTGATACACCGCTTGTGGAAAAGGAAGTGACACTTCTTCTTGCACGTCCTCAACACTTGGCTTAGACCCACTTGCTCCCACATCATTATTCAAGGTCTTGGTCTTGTCTTTGCTCTTCAAATATTCATCACTATACCCCAAAATCACTCCATCACCCCCCCCCCCCAAATCATCCTTCACGCCCTTGGACTTCTTATCAAACCCGGGAGGTACTCTTGGCACTTTGGGAGTCAACAAAGGTTCCTTTGGGGCATCCATTTCCACATCATCATCATTAAGAGTAACCTTGTTGTCATATGCCTTCCCACTTCTCAAAGTTGTGATTTCCTTGGCTTTGTTGACTCGTGGGTTCTTCTCGGTCATGGAAGGCAACTCTCCTTGCTTCCTTTCTCTCATCTCAGTAGTCAATTGCCCCACTTGTGCTTCAAGCTTATGCAAACCTTGGGTAGTGGATGTCACCTCATTTCAAACACTTTGAATGATCTCATTTTGATTTGCTAGCACTTTGGCAAGCATCTCCTCTAGGCTAGACTTTGGTGTCTCCCCTTGAGGTGGAGGAATATGTGCTTGTACTTGAGGAATAGGAGCTTGGAAGGGAGGCCTTGCTTGATAAGGTGGCCTAGGATAACCACCACCACTAAGTACACCCTTATTGCCTTGAAACCCTTGGCTTCCACTAGCCCCTCCATAACCTACTCCTTGTGTGCCTCCTTGATTGCCACCTTGATTGCCACCCCATGAAAAGTTAGGGTACGTGGTTTCTCCACCCGACATTATATGTGTTGGAGTATGGATCATTCTTAGGCCTTTGGTAACCCATTTTTTTGCACTCTTCGATAATTTCCGGGAAACAATCTCCATGTGGACAAGAGAGTATCATGGTTCACCCCCTCACAAATCAAGCATACTTGTGGCCCTTGAACCTCATTGATTTGCTCACGGACCCCTTGCTTGCCTTGCTTCAAAAGTATATCAAACTTCTTATTAAGACTATCTTCCAACCTCTTGAACTCATGATGTACATCCAAGCTTGATGCCTTGATTTCATACATGCCACCGGTTTTTGGTTGAGTCGCTTCCCTTAGAGACACATGTGAGGTAGAAGGCTTGCGACCTTGTGGGTTATTGTCCCACAATTGAGATCTTTCGGCTAGTTTCTCCAACACTTGATGTGCTTCTCTTGAGGTCATATCCATGAAGTCACCGCCACTTGCATTATCAACCTTCCTTCTAGTTTCCGAAGACAACCCTTGATAGAAAAGGCTCATCAACATGTCTTGACTTTGACCATGGTTAGGGCAACCAAGCTCAAGGTCCTTGAACCTCTCCCATGCTTCGTGAAATAACTCATCTTGATCTTCTCTAAAAGTCATCAAAGCGGTCCTTCTTTCATTTGCTTTTCCGAGTGGAAAGTACTTAGTGATAAACTTCCTTTGCATTTCTTCCCAAGAGTGGATACTATTAGAAGGCAACTTGTTAAGCCACATCTTTGCTTTCTCCTTCAAGGAACATGGAAACAACTGAAGCTTCAAAGCATCCTCCGTCATTCCATTGAGCTTAATGTTTGCACAAGCCTCCTCAAACTCTAGTAGATGGTGATATGGATCATTGTTTGGTAATCCATAAAAGGTTGGAAGCGTTTGCAAGAAGCTTGGCTTTATCTCAAATGAAGAGGCACACGGTGGCAAGACAATGCATCTTGAATGTGTGGACAATGATGGTAAGGCATAATCCCTTATTGGTCTTTGCTCTCCCCTTTCCTCTCTTTCCTCTTCACCGGCCATCACAATATGATACTTTCTCGGTCCAAGGCTTGGATTTCCAACCCTTGCTTCTTGGTCTAGTTTGAATAATCTATCCAAGGTGGCTAGATTATTAACAACTAGAACCGGACTCCCTTTCTCCGAATTATCACTTGAACTACTTGAAACTTCCTCGGATGATTGAACCAACGGATTAGAATAGATAGTAGATGAAGAAGGGGCCGTGAGCTTAAGTGATTGCCCTTGTGGTGTCTCTTGATCGTTAGGCTCTAGAACGGTGTGTAAACCACTTCCAAATTGAGGGGACAAATTCATATACACCTATGAATCACACAAGTTGAAAGTGTTAATAAGTAAGAATACAAGAAACTATACAAATTAACACACTTAAAAAGAGTAATCGCACAAATCTTTCTAACTTTTGCAAATTGCAATTGTTAGAGCTTGCTTAACTATTTACGCTTTGTACCAAAATATGTATAATTTGCTCAAAAACTTGTTTATTTTCAACCTCCCTTCCTTTATCGAAATAACTTTAATAGCGCTTCTAAGAGAATAAGAATTTAACGAGAACTTGTGAGTAGAAAAGCAAACGGGAGAAGGATTTCAAATTTGGCGTAGTTCCAAATTAGGTGTAACGAGCTTGGCGTAGTTCCAAGCTAAGTGCAACGCTTGGCGTACGTAGTTCCAAACTTAAGCGCAAAGTTCAACACTTTAAACCTTCGGTAACTCTTATTGAAGTACGACCGGGTAAGAGTAGGTGCGGCTTTGGTAGAGCGAGGCTCACTTAGTACACAGCACAATACCCGGGATAAATCCCTAGCCTCTTACCTAGACATCGCCTTCTTAAGGTGAGCCTAGTGGTGAAAAGCGATGAACCAATCCGTTACAAAGGTGAAATCCCGATCCAATTTACTTAAAAAGGGAATAAGAATCCATCTTTGGGTGTTGTCTAATACTCAACTTTTCGGTAACTCCTCATGAATTAATTCAATCGGATGAGCATACTTGTGAAGAGTGAATAAACTCGACGGTACAAAGATAAACTCCTACTCCACAAGTTCTAATTAAATTCAAACCTTAAAGAAGCGAAATTAAAATACCTTGACAAATTCAAAGAAATTTTAAACTTACAAGCTAAAAGCGAAATTGGTACAAGTTTTAAGTAAAAAGAATGAGTAATTAAGACTAACTTTCACAAGTACAATATGCTCCAATTAGTCCAATTTTACCGCAATTACAGCTTTTTACTTTCAACAACAAATTTCAACATACTAAAAGGTGAACTTGTAATAAGTAATAAGCAAGTAGTCAATAGGCAAGACTATTTTTTTTTTTTTTTAATTTGACATTCTCAATTAGTCTCTCTTACCACAATTTACCATCGACTTACCCAAAGTACTTAAACAAATTCGAAAATAAGAAAACTACCACAAAACCTAACAAAAATAAAGTAAAGATAAACTACACGAATTCTCTAGTCCCACGGCAACCTATTAGCTAGGGATTGAGTTTTAGCTCAATCCCCGGCAAAGACGCCAAAAACTTGTTGGAGACATCATTGAGTATGAAAGTGTGTGCAAATTTGTGTATGATGTTCCTTACTTCCAAGTGTAGAAGGTCAAGTTTTAGTAAGGGAAAGTGTAGAGTATCGTACCCAAGGGATTGGGAGAAACTCCACCCTAGCTAGATTACCGAAAGAAAGCCTAGAAAAAGTATGCAATCTACCTTTTTACAAGTCACAACCTTAGCCCTTTGAAAGCTAAAGATCATGAGGGTGGTATTAACAATTATGGTAGTGCACGGCTTGACTGATTTTAATTTTTATGCGAACAAATTAAAGTATACAAAAATAAAGTAAGCAAATAAAAATAGAGATTTTGATATAAGAGAGAAATAGAGGCTTAGGCATCACACCTAGCCTTAGTCATGCACACAATATAACCCAAAATTAATGTAACAACATGTTTTGATAAATTCCCCCTTAGTGCTTTGATGAAGCTACCAAGAAACCAACTAGTCATGCAATTTAACAATCTCTTCCAAAGCAAAGCTAAATTACACAACCTTTATATCATTCAAATCTTCCGGATTATAAATGGCCTATGGTGCCATGAGCCTAAATTCTTCAGGAACCTAAACTCACAACATCATGCTTTAATTTCTAGGTAAGAAATTCAAGCAACTTAGTTCTTCCCGTAGGAATAAGCTAAGCCACCACCTATTTAGCTACACATGCTCAAGGAATCAAGAGTTTATCAAGTTCATGTTTCCGATTCATTAATTAACTTCCTAAAGCATGCTTCTAGGTGATAAATCTATGAACACACTTAGGACACATTAAAGTATAGTAGCCAAAAGATTCAAAACATGCATAAACATCAAAGAACATAATATTACATTGTTTTGTGCACAAGCTTGGCTAGGGCTAAACCCTAGCCCCAAATTCAACTACTCACAACTCATGTTTACACAACTACAAGCCATAAACATCATAAATAACAAATAAAAGAGAGCAAAGAGTGGAGAACAAGTGATATACCCACGGGTTTGACTCTTTTTGGAGCCAAACCAAAAGCACAAGATGTCTCCCTTGTCTCCTAGATGCTATATGAGAAGAGAAATGCTTCAAAGTATAGGGATTTCAGTTTCTAGAACCCAAATCACTATACAAATCCACAAAATCTCAAGAACAAAGTTAGAACAAGGCTTGAATGTGTGAGAAACAAGAGAAGTGATTGATCAAAGTGTGTAGAACCTTTGGTTTTGGTGAAACCCAAGTAGCTACACACCTCTCTCTTACACAAAATCAAAGAACTATGAACTAGCTATGAAAAACTAGAGAGAAACTATGCTAGAACTAGAGAAAAGAGAGATTTTGATGTTGCAAAGTGAGGGAGTAAAGGGGTGAACGGTTTTGGGGAGAGAGAATGGGCTATTTAAATGCCAAGGCAATTCAAATCAAGGGTGGAGATCAAAAGGAATCAATGGTGAGATGTGATGGACAAATGTGTAAGCACAAAATGTGGATCTAGTTTTTGACTCCACATAGAAATGACCTAGAAAGCCCATAGATATTTTGGTGGAGAAGAAAAAGTAAGGGTAGAAGGGTAATTGTGTGAGGGAACAAGTTAATAAATGGGAGACAAAGGTGTAAGGTGTAAGAATGTGACCATTTGTCATCTTGCAAATTTTGAATTTCAAAATAACCTAGACCAAAAGTCTTCCCACCCAAAGTCTCTAACCCTAGTCAGCTCTTCCTTGTCCTCCACAACTGTTCTTGGTCGGCCAACTCGACCGGAAATGTCCGGAATCCGGCGTTGACCACCGTTGACCCATTTTTTTGTCCGTTTGCGCACTTTCTTCTCCTATCTTCCTTCAATTGAATCTCTACCAATACTTCCGAATTTGCCTTCGACTTTTTCATACCAAATGTTCCTCCATGAGTGTAGATCATCCAGGTAAAATTTCAGAGCTTCGTTCGCCGTGGTTTGGCCGGAAATGCTGTCGGAATCCGTACAGGTCCGGTTTTGCAGTTTTCGTCTTTTAGTCAGAAATTTGTGCCGATCGTTTGAAGGCCTTCCACTCCGAACTAGCTCTTGAACTCTTCATACGAAATGATCCTTAAGATGTCTAGAATGGATCTGGAAAGTTTCAACTCATTTGAAGTTCATTTGGTCAGTCTGCCGCTCCTCCTTCCTTGCCTAGCTCGGTTTCTCCTAGCCGGAGTAGGAAAATGTGCTACAGTTGACTTTTTAGTGCATTTCCAAGCTTCTCCATCATTTCCTAGCATTATAAGGAAAACATAATAAATATATATAAATAAACACAAAGGTTAAGCAAAAGTGCAAGATTAGGGGAATAATTAGTAGGTAATTATGGACCTAACACGTATTATGCTCAAAGTCATGCTTTAAATGTCTCCATGACCCTTAGGCATGTTTACAAAATACAACATGTTACTAGCAACTTTTCCACAAGGTACATGCTATACACATATGCCATGCTTCTATTTAATTGCACATCAATTAAATAAACATGTAACACTCACTTAAACAAATGCCACTTCTAGAAGCTTGTGACACTTATGACTTAATTAAACATGCTCGGATAAACACTTGCAATGGTTACGACTTGCTTGGGTATCGAGCATGGCCACGACTTGCTTGGGCCACGCCCCGCATGCTCGCACAGCGCCTACCCGCTCAACTACACCCAACTTGCTCGAACACAACCTAACTCGCTCAAACACATCCAACATGCTTTAGTTAAGCTCTAGGTTCACAATGCTTCATAGCTTTCATCGGAAGCTACTCCCAAAATTTTATATGGACACCCATTACACTTGCAATTATCTATTGTGCATGTTACATGGCCATAAGATCCACATAAAATTACTTGCTATGCTTATTTGTTCTTCTCACAATTAAGCAATATTTACATGTACTCTATGTGTAAACATATTGGGTAGCCTCCGGGCACCATATTTTGTCAAACTCTCCCTATGGGAAAAAGACACCTAAACGGGTCTAGACTCCACGAGTCTTGGTTTACGACCAACCGCCAAGCGGTAAGGCAACGCCTCATAATGACGATGACCGCTACGCGGCATTGCAGTCAAGCTTTTCTTCTCCAGGAAAGAGTAAAGGGACCGGTTAACGTAGCCTACGGAAGCCATTGATCCGGCAGTTAACCCCCGACGCTTGGGTATCAAAGATTAGGTTCGCTACCTAACACCCACTGCTTATACGCAGCTCCCCTATCAAATAATTTTCCGACCATACGGAGGTCTATAGCCAAGAGTGGAGGACTCCTCGGAGGGCCTAGCCCGAAATGTCATAAGCGTTCGCTCCGACCAATTCTAGATGGACGACGCACTTGCACTAATTATGCTCATTATACGGCACAAAGCCAGGCTTTGGTATCAATCCCGCCAGAAAACCCTCCTTGACTAGGGTTTTCGGGGACTTGTACATACAGCCTAGCATAATTAGCCATTTACGCCTCAGGGCATCACATTCGAGCTTCACGCTCACGCCTTCGCGGCAACCCCGAGCTTCCCGCTCACGAGCTTCCGCTCACCCCCGAGCTTTCCGCTTACGCCTTCACTGCAACCACGAGCTTCCTCTCACTCCTTCGCGGCAACCCCGAGCTTCCGCTCAAGCCTTCCCGGCACCCCCAAGCTTTACACTGACATCCACTCGACATAATACACATCAATGGAACATTGAATTCTTCTACCATTTATCATTTGCCACAAATTGAATTCTTTTCGCGTTCCATTAATACGAGCGACAACCAAACAAGCACAAGTGTTCACGTATTCATCGTTCACGAATTACAAACGTCTGCCTTCATGCCACTCAT
>NC_084824.1:56377291-56392291 GCF_958449725.1 Rosa rugosa
TGAAGGTGGGGAGGTGGCCATTGAAGGCCACTCCTTGAAAAACTCGTTGGAGGAAGCAAGGCTCAACCTTGAGGAGAACAAGGTCGAGGCGTTGGTGAAGACAAAGGTATGAGGCCTTAGTGATTCTGCAAGTGAGGCGAAGTCAGCCAACGAGGGGCAAGTGGGAGGTGCTAAGAAGTCTGCTCAAGGAGAGAGCAGCAAGGAGACTGACGAGAAGCGGCCAAGCCAAGGATGCACATGCAGGTGCCACGACGAGGATCACCAGACCCCTTTGGCAATGAGGGCGTTGCTAAGATTAAGTGGGGGAGGTTTGTTACACCCTTGAATGAGCAAGGGGTGAAAGCATCAAGGTTAGGCATGTCTTGCACCGACCATGAGTGTTGAAGGGCAGCAGGGTTGCCCAAAGGAAGACAAGAAAAGGAAGTCCAATGTTCGAGCAGCTAGTCTCGCTAGGAACAAGGGTGTGCAGAGTGTTAGCCTCGCTAGCCAAGCATGCAAGCAGCAGGCAAAACCAACATTGGTACCATCAGCAGACAAAGGGTTAGCCTCATTGAGTTAGCCTTGTCGAGAGCCTCGCTAAGCGCTGATGGCTGGCAACCATCAGTAGGTAAGGAGTTAGCCTCGCCGAGATAGCCTCGCTTGGTTAGCCTCACTAAGCACTGATGGCAAGCCCATGCATTAAGAGTAGGTAATGCATGGCTTGTACGAGGGACTGAAAGGGGCAGCACACAGCGAGGGGTAAGGATGACAACATCTGCCAAGGTTGGGCAAGGCAGCAAGCAAGCAGGCAACAAGCACATGATGCATGCCTGAGCAAGCAAGCTGATGCAAGGGCGATGCAAGGGCGATGCGAGTAGCGGTTAGCGTAGGTTATTAGCTCATATCCAAATGAAGTTAGAGGAAGTTACCTAGGATAACTCCCCTTTGGATAAACCTAGGTGGTTGGGATGTCAACCACAAGATCGAGTAGTTAATCGATCTAATCCCTAGGTGGTTGAGGGTGTCAACCATTTCAGAAAAGCATGCGTTGCTCTATACAAGTACCTAGGGAAGTTGGGATTGTCAACTTCTAAGGGTAGGCTACCCTCTATAAATAGCCAAATGTATTGAGACTCCAAACGACATCCAATTTAGGTGACACAACCAAACTTGGGAGTGTATAGTGGAGATCCAAAACACGAGTTCATTTTGTTAAGTGTGAGTTAATAAAGGATTGGGAGTTTCCCGTATTTCGTGTGCATTGTGGGTTGAGACTCTTATTCCTTATTGGTGTCCACTTGAGTGTAGGGTGGCAACGAAACACTTAAGTGAAAAGCACATTATACTCTGAGGTGTGCTTGGCTGGTCTTATTGTCATATGGAGGGGAGCAAGGCGCCATCACGAACTTGTGGGAAGCGAAAAAAATTCTCTATTTGAACGTGTCTCTGAATGTGGCTCGTTAACGAGCGACATTTCGCTCGCCTCCGCCAACGAAATGGTTCGTTAATACCTTCCATTTTCACTTGTCTATACAGGCAAAACGAGCTGGTAACACACTTCTTGTCAACGCGCTCCGTACAATGACAATGATCTCCATGACCCATTGCGATCAAGATTCTCCTCTAGGAAAGAGTAAGGGACATGTTAACGCAGCCCACGGCAGCCACTGATTAGGCAGTTTACCCCCCACACTTGAGCCATAAAAGATTAGGCTAACTACCTAACACCCACTACTTCAATGCTCCCCTTATCAAACAATCATCAAGCCACACGGAGGTCTTTCTTAGCCGAGAAGTGGGGGACTCCCTAGGGGGGCCTAGTAGGGGCCACCAGGAATGACAAAAGCGCTCGCTCAGAGAAGTCTATGGTTGAAGGCGCACTCGCACTGATTATGCCCAACGTGTATCATTGCCAGAACGACCCTTCCCTCCGCTGGGGTCAGACACCGGAGGTTGGGGTGGGTGAACCCCTGGCGGTAAAGTTTTTCGTTCTGGATGTTGTAGCGGGTTGCTCTCCGCTTGAGCTGTCTTGCCTCGACCTTATCCTCTTGCAATGTTCCATTGCGCTTGTATTCGGTGATCTCGTCCATCCAACTGGGACTGACCTCGATATTGAAGATCTCCGCTAGGGTTTTTGTGATGCTAGGCTTGTCAAGGCATTCCACCCTTGTGTCCGCTGGACTTTGGTGTGGTTGAGCGGTTGCTAGCCTCGCCAGTAAGTCAGCCTTGGCGTTCTTTTCCTTGGGGATCTGTGTGATGGTGTGGAATTTGAATTTTTTGAGGAGCTTCTTGACGTAACCCAAGTATGCCGCCAACTGTTGGTCTTTAGCCTGGAAACTGTCGTTGACTTGGTTGACGACTAACTGGGAGTCGCTGAATATGTTGACACTGTCAGCCCCCGAGTCAATGGCAAGGAGTAGGCCGGCGATGAGTGCTTCATACTTCGCCATGTTGTTTGAGGCTTTGAAGTTGAATTTTAACGCATACTCCACGTTCAGTCCCCTGGCCCTATTAGGATGACTCCGGCGCCGCTGGCCTTTGCACAAGCGGAACCATCCACGTGCAGGTTCCAGTCTGACTGTTGGGGGACTGGCTCCTCAGCGGTTTCCATTTCAGTGCTGGACTCAGCCTGTCGCTCGATGAGCTCGGTAATGAAGTCTGCCACCGCCTGCCCTTTCATGGCGGTTCTTGGTTTGTAGTCAATGTCGAACTCGCTGAGCTCGATGACCCACTTGCTGAGGCGTCCTGAGTGTTCCGGGTTCTGCATTACCTGCCTCAGCAGTTGATTTGTTAGGACATGAATTGTGTGGGCTTGAAAGTACTGGCGGAGGTGTCTAGCGGCGACGATGAGCACAAGAGCAAGCTGCTCCAGGGAAGCATATCTAGTTTCAGCCCCGTTCATGCCTTTGCCGGCGTAGAATACGGGGAGCTCATCCTGGCCGTCCCGCTGGACAATGGCACAGCTTACCGCTGACTGTGATACCGCTAGGTATATATACAACGTCTCCCCTGGAACAGGGATAGAGAGGAGCGGAATTGCCGCCAAATACTCTTTGAGGCCCTGGAACGCCGCCTCACAGTCTGGGTTCCAGTTGATGACCTTCTTGTAGGTTGTCTTCAAGACTTTGAAAAATGGGAGACATCTATCAGTGAGTTTGGAGATAAACCGAGAAAGGGCGGTTAGTTTGCCCTGGAGGCTCTGAATGTGCTTCTTCCACTCTGGAGTTTTCAGGTTGAGGATAACTTGCACTTTGTCAAGGTTGGCCTCTATGCCCCACTCACTGACTATGTATCTTAGAAATTTGCTGGCGGTGACGCCGAAGAAACACTTTTCTGGGTTAAGGCGCATACCGTAGGCCAAGAGAATGGCGAATATGATTATGAGGTTTGCCACGTGTCCGATGGCATTTATGCTCTTTACCAACATGTCGTCCACGTAGACCTCGATGATCTTGCCCAGATGCTCAGCAAACATGGCATTCATCAACCGCTGGTAAGTTGCACCGGCGTTCTTCAAGCCGAAAGGCATGACATTGTAGCAGTATAGGCCCTTGTCGGTGGTGAAGGAGGTGCACTCCTGGTCACCGGGGTGCATCTTAATCTGATTGTAACCGGAGAAAGCATCCATCATGCTGAGTAACTCGTGTCCAGCGGTTGCATGGACCAGTTGGTCTATGCGGGGTAGCGGGAAGCTGTCCTTGGGGCAAGCCTTGTTGAGGCCCTTGAAGTCGACACACATCCGCCACTTCCCGCTGGGTTTTTTGACCATGACCAGGTTGGAAATCCACTGAGGGTAATTTACCTGGCGGATGAATCCAATGCTCTGGAGCTTGGCGACCTCCTCCCCTATGGCGCGGTATTTCTCCTAATAAAAAGCCCTTCGCCGCTGCTTGACAGGGTAGGCGGATGGCTTGATACTTAATTTGTGTGTGATGATCTCGGTGGAGATGCCTGGCATGTCAGCGTAGGACCATGCAAAGACGGCGGTGTTGTCACGTAGAAACTGGGTGAGCTCAGCCGCTACCTCTGGGTCTAGCTGGGCGCCGATGCGGACTGTCCGCTCGGGGTGCTCGTCAGAGATGCTGATAACAGTCAAAGATGTTTCTGGGTTGACAAGCTCTTTTTTGACGTACTTTTTCTCGTCATCCCTGGGATCCTCAAAGATATTTGGTGCCGCTGCATGGTCTCCCACTGTGAGGATTTCATGACGGCGTGCCGACCGTGCCACAGTTGTGGAATAGCACTCTCGTGCCAACTGTTGACTTCCCTTCACACAGCCTGTGCCGTTGGTAGTGGGGAACTTCATGAGAAGCATGTATCCGGCGATGATGCACTTGAGCTTGTTAAGTGTCGGGCGACCAATGATGGCATTATAGGAACTGAAGCAGTCCACAATGATGAACTCTGTATGGATTTCCGCCGTACGTGGACTGGCGGCAATAGCCAGTCGCATGTAATCGGAACCTAATGGTTGTGTGATGTCGCCGGAGAAGCTAAGCAATGGCTCATGATCCTGTAGTAGTTTTCTGTTCCGCCGAAGTTTGTCGTAGCATCCGTTGAAGATGACATTTACAACGGAGCCGCTGTCGACAAGTATCCGTCCTACTGACCATTTATCGAGTATGGCGTCAATTAAGAATGGATCATCGTGGGGCAGATGTACTCCGCGCTCCTTCTCCTCTGAGAAAGTAATGGGCTCCCAACCAAACTTTGGGAGTTTAGCGGACCTCTCATAGCGGATATTGCACACCTCCTTAGGGTGGTTAGCACGTGCATAGTGCTTTTTTTCCCGGTGAGACATGTTGGTGATTGGGGCGCCACAGTCGATGGTGTTGATGCGGCCAAAGGGCTCAATGTTGGCGATGACGGGTGGTGGTTGGTGCAGCTTAAATTGCTCCATCTTACTGTCTCGGTACAAGGTCTCAATGGCCGTTTTGAGGGCGTTGCAATTGTTGGTATTGTGTCCGCTGTCCTCGTGGTACTTGCACCACTTGCCAGTGTTTCTGGGTTTTCCTACCCTTGGGTATTTTCTTGGGGGTGGTGGCGGTATTTGGCCCTTGCATTGGTCGTATATCTCCTCGTATGAGGCCGTGAGGACCGTGAACTCTGCGTACCGCTGGGATGACTCCGTCTGCTTATTACGGTTGTCCCCCTGAGATGAGTGGTTGCCCTTATTGTAGTGTTGGTCCTTCTGCCGCTTGCTCTGGTAGTTGTGACAGGACCCGCCCCGGATTTCACCCCAAAATCCGGAGTGACCCTGCGGGGCCCACCTTAGAAGAAATTCTACCAAAAATTTGGCAGAACTTCCCCTAAAAGTAGGCTACCCAAACTTGTAGGAAAATTTTACACTTCTAAATCAATCCATCCTTATTCTCCTGGAGCCGCCCTGCTCCCCAAATAACATCAACTTCCATTTCAAAAAGTACAACTATCAACTTGATAACTTGATAACATGAATCCCACAGGTTATCAGAGCAGCTCTAATAACAGATAAATAAGGAAAATAGAAATAAAATGAATGCACGGAAGCTATGTTGTGGACTATGCCTCGACTCCATGTACGCCCGACCACGACTAATCTAACCTGCACACTGGGTATTTGAAACCGAAGGGCCCAGGGGAAAAGTAATTTAAAACACGTTAGCGTGAGTGGACAAAAATAAATAATTTAATATGAATAAAACAAAATAAAACTTCATACTTTCCCACATTTTTCGATATATATATAAAATCCGGATGCATGCAACATTTATAAAACACTTAAGAAAATAATCCGAAAAACGTTGAACTCCAGAAAACCGGCTAGCCCCGCTAGTCACAACAACAGAGTAAAAGATTGAAATTTCAATACTCGAAAATATAAGTCCAGCCCCGCTGGTTAAGAAAACTCAGACTAGTCCCCGCTAGTCAAAAATAGTATAAGTAGGGGAAGATGATAGCCATACGAATAAGCCACTCAGGCTTGGGTGATAGCCTCCCAGGCTAAAGAACTCCCATAACTCCCGTAATATACCCTTACGCCACTAAGTGTAGCGATAGGATACTGGGCTACAGAATTACTGTCACAGAGACAGTAACCTGCGCCACAAAGGCGGAAGGGCTACGGTGATCCCATCACCGCGCCACAAAGTAGGAAAATCAATGCTAGCATGATAAAATCACCCCTTAGTATGGCACAGGGAAACATAACCGAAAATCCAGTAAATCCAAAAATACATAAGGCTTCCCCATCTCTCGCAAATGCATTTCCAACGACGTGTCCCACACGCCAAGATAATCTCAAGTTCAAAAATAAATAGGAGAGAAAATAATAATAATAATAAAACATAATCTCCGTAAGTTGAAATAAAACCAAATCCAAAATCATCATCAAGGCATTCCCAATGCCAAAACCGAAAGTCGATAAATAAATAAGAAAGATCAATAAATCAACGGCGTGTCCCACACGCCAAAATATTCTCGGGTCAATAATGAATAAGCAAGGAAGTTCAATAATGAACTAATATTCCATTTTGGAAAATACCCTGGAAAATACTTTATTGAAAAACAACATAAATCATAATTTCAAATCCGAGCATAACAAAATTAATATCCGAAAATCACAACCGGAATAATTTATAATCACTTCAGAAAATCATTATTGAAAGCAAAACCACGAGATAAACCGAAATCAAATTCCGAAATCCATTCATATGCTCGAAAAGTAATATGTTAATTAAATAAAGCATTAACTCAAGAAAATAAGCGCATGCATCATTATTTAAAACAAAAGTCCACTCACAGTGATTCAAATGCAATAATCGTCAACTCATCCATCCCAAGTCAAGGGCTCGGAAATTTCTCCGTTCAATCATTTTCGATATTGAGCTTTCGTTCTATCTCAAGTAGTCACGCTCGAGTCCTTAATAAAATAATTAAGCCCAATTAGTAACTTATTAACAATGAAAACTTCCTTAAATAACCAAAACGTGTTAAATTCACCAATCTACTCTGAATTAATAATTACAGGTAACCATTTCCGAATAATCCACTTAATAAAGTAAACTCATTCGGAATATGGTAATTACACTATTTCCAAGTTATCATTCAAGTTAACCATTCGACCATTTACTTAGCCTTTAAACCTTAAATGTAAGATTCATGATCACCATTTCCAAATGATTCTGTCTTTACGGTAATTCTCGGATATGGTAGTATTAGAATATTCCAATTGGCAACTCGTTTCATTAATCTTCGTCGAACAATCGATTTAACTTGCTCAAATAAAATTTGTCATTCTCACTAACAATTTCCTCTCAACATCAATTTCAACTTTCAGTTACTTGCCAAACTCGTCAAAACCGATCCATTCAATATTCACCAATACCTTAATTATTTGGCCAAACTACTTACCACTTCTAGTAAGACATTTCCACAATGGTAATCAATTCGTCACTTCCAAACTTTGCATAAGCATAACACCATCGAAAATATATTTGAAACCATTCTAGTTGCAAACCAATAACTCCATCAATTCAATAATTTGACCAAACCAATTACAGCAATTATAAGGTCACCGAACCCATTTCCTTACCAATTCTTCATCTTCAAACAGAGGGCCAATTCTAAATAAGTGTAGTCCTCCACCACCAACAACCATTCGAACTCCTAGCAATAACAACACAATTAAATAACAATCTTCAACCAAATTTATATCTCAAAAAAAAATAGAGTTCCTGCTTCTTACCTTCCTTCCTTCATTATACATCAAACTGAACCAATGCCCATTCCTTTCTCCAAAAACTTCATAACTCATAATCAAAAATTAATACAGGTGGCCTGGAATTCCGGTGGCGGAGCCACGGTGGTCCACACGGCAGCGGCAGCGCGTGCAACGGTTCTGGCCGAAGCAAAGGTCGGGACCAAAGGGTTTTGAAGAATGAGGAGGCTCTGATTCCAACTTTGGTGGTTGTGCAGCTCAATTTGGGCTGGAGATTGGAGAACGAGGACAAGCAGATTCGGAGTCACCGGCAGTGATGCATATAGCAGCTTTCCGGCGTCGATTGGAGGAGAAACATTTGGGTTTTGTGGCTTGGCTTGATCCAAACACGTTGGCGGCAGCGGTGAGCTGAGGGAGTCGCCGGAATTGAAGGAGACAAAATCGCGGGGACTGTGGTTTCTGTGCATGGTGGCTAGGCTCGGTAGAACTCGTCGATTTGGCCTGGGCTTGCGTCGAAACTAGGTGTCGGACCGATTGGTGGTGGCGGTGACGAGAGGTGGTGGCCGGAAACTAGCATTTTCCGGCGCTAGCAGAAGAACGACGTGCAAGAGAGAGAAGGGGTCGTGCGGCCGAGAGAGGGAGAGAGGAGAAAAATGAGAGAGAATTTAGGGTTTTTCCCTTTTTATACTTGACTTTGTGAAAAGTCGGTTTTACCCTTCACTGACTCTCAAAAAACTCTGGCGTAACTGAACTTCCGTAGACCGTAACTCATTCATACGAATTCCGATTTTTGCGTGCTTCGTGTCTACGAACTCCGTTTAATACCTTTTACAACTTTCATGAAGGAAGTTTTCTCAAAATTGAAACCGAACAAAAAGTCAACTTTTGGTCAACGAAAAATACCGAAACGAAGTAAAAAGTGAGAGTAATTGTTGTTTACCGCCCAAATGACCAGTAAATAGGTAAATTGAGATACGAGACGTAACAAGTTGCCCTGTTGCCATTCTCTCTTCTTATCAGTTGGCGGTGCATCAGAGGTTTTGGTAGCGGTTTGGTGACGGCTGGCGGAGGGTTGAGTGGACTTTACAGGTGTTGGTGATGGTGGGGGAGTTTCTCCATATGTACTGAATTCTGCCTGTGCATGAATGACAGCTTCGCTCATGACATGGTCGTAAGCGACATTTGGATGATTGTAATTGAGGTGATAGAGAAATGACCCTTTGAGGAGTCCCTGCTTGAAAGCCGCCAGTGCCATTGTCTTGTCAAGATCGCGGCACTGGGATGTCGCCTCTCGCCACCTGGTGACGAACGCCTTCAATGTTTCCTCCTCCCCCTGCTTGAGGCTGAATAGCTGAGTTGTACTGTGGTGTCCGGCCGCCAATAGGATGAACCGAGATAGGAAAGCATTTGATAGGGCATGGAATGAGTCAATGGATCCTGGCGGGCACTCGAAAAACCAACTCATCGCCTCACTATCCAGCGTTTCGCTGAACAGGTGGCAAAGGGTGGCATCATCGAACCCCTTGTTATTGGTGACCTTTTTGAACGTGTCCATATGGACGAAGGGGTCAGTCCTACCTCTGTAATGTGACATCTTTGGTGTCTTTGCATGTGCTGGGCGGATGGCATGCAGGATCCCGGCGGTGAACGGTCCTGGTCTGGCCGCAAAGAGTGGGCTTTGTATTGGCGCTGGGGCGCCTGCCTCCGCCCGGATTAATCTTTGCTCTAGTTGTTGCATCTTTTCTAGGATTAGGGCAGTTGCATCGGTGGTGGTCCCTTCCTGGAGGTTCCGCTGAGCCAGCCGTCGCCGTTTGGCAGGTATATTTCCCTCGGTTCTTGCTCTGGTTGTTGAGCGGTTGGTGTGAGGCTGCGACTCTGCCTCCTGCTCCAACATTAGTCGGGGGGGAGGTGGTGGGCCCATTCCTAATAGCTCAGGTGGGTCCAGTGGTACCTGCATCTGTATGATTGGTCTGGGTACTAATCCGCTGAAGTTGGGTTGGCTGCACCTAGCGCTCCGCGATTGCTCGTTTTGTGCTGGGTTGGAGTTTGCCTCCAGCGCCCTCTTCAGCTTGTCGAATCTAGACGTCAGCGTGGCCACCTGCCTTTGGGCCTCGGCCTTTTCTTTGCGCTCCTGCTCGCGCTCTCTATTTGTCTTGTGAAGGTCCGCCAGTGCCAGCTCATACTTAGCGGCGAGGTCCTGCGCCGGTGGGCGACTGCCGCTCGGTTGAGCCTCCGTTGTAGTTTGGGTTTGCGGAGCCTGGGGAGTGGCTTGGGGTTCCCTGCTGGGGTTGGCCGGCGTGCTGAATAGTGCACGGTTAACGTTAACCTCTAGATTAACATTGACCGTGGGGTTGGTGGGATGGGGGTTGGCGGATTGGTCCGCTTGCTGCTCGGCGTTTCCCCTGCTACAGTTAGTCATGGTGGATGTTGTGGTGGGATGACCTTCTGTTCAAGGATTCCCACAGACGGCGCCAATGTTAATGTTTAAAGTTCAGCGGTAGCTAAACCTTTGTTAACGCTGATCCGATGGGCGAACCGATACTTGTGATGTTATCAGAGCCTCCGCTACCTGTCAAGCACAATACAAAGGGCGTCAGAGGGAGACCGCGTTGGGCAGTCTTCTCTTCTCCGATGCCTAAGTTAGTCAATGTATTTATGTTGACAAAGTAACAGTAGGTAAGTATTAAATGCGTAATTAATGAGGAGAGAAGAGAGAACCTTTTATAGGTGAAGAAGGAGCTGATCTTCTTCATGTTTTCGATGTGGGACTGATGTGCTTCAGTCCCCAGCTTCTGATGCTGTCTTGGCGCGGCGCGTGGCGGCTCGTCAGCGGTGATCTGGGGGTAAGCCGGGGCTCAGGCGGTAGCCTGCCTGGCTGTGTTCCATTAGGTCACTCTTTTGGCGGGAGTTGGTACCGCTGGGGGTAGCATGAGCGTGGCTCATTATAGCTAATTATGCTTGCAAATGGCTATGTAAGTACAGCTGGTCTTATTGTCATATGGAGGGCAGCAAGGCGCCATCACGAACTTGTGGGAAGCGAAAAAAATTCTCTATTTGAACGTGTCTCTGAATGTGGCTCGTTAACGAGCGACATTTCGCTCGCCTCCGCCAACGAAATGGTTCGTTAATACCTTCCATTTTCACTTGTCTATACAGGCAAAACGAGCTGGTAACACACTTCTCGTCAACGCGCTCTGTACAATGACAATGATCTCCATGACCCATTGCGATCAAGATTCTCTCCTCTAGGAAAGAGTAAGGGACATGTTAACGCAGCCCACGGCAGCCACTGATTAGGCAGTTTACCCCCCACACTTGAGCCATAAAATATTAGGCTAACTACCTAAAACCAACTACTTCAATGCTCCCCTCATCAAACAATCATCAAGCCACACGGAGGTCTTTCTTAGCCGAGAAGTGGGGGACTCCCTGGGGGGGCCTAGTAGGGGCCACCAGGAATGACAAAAGCGCTCGCTCAGAGAAGTCTATGGTTGAAGGCGCACTCGCACTGATTTTGCCTGACATGCTGTTGAGGCCTTGCTTTAGCGACAGTAACTCCCTAACCAAGAAATCCCTCGTTGACTGGGGACTTGGGGGACTTGTACATACATAGTACTGTCAGGCATAATCAGCAAAAAGGAGGTCCGCCTTTCGTTGGTAGGTTAGCCCGGCAAGGGCGACCTACGAAAATACCACAAGCTAAGTTGTCTCTTGAGCCAAGCCTCAGGCCAAAACGTATTGTGACGCACTGTGCAAAGTGTAAAGATGGCTTCTCAGAGAGGTCTAAAACCACCAAACTGAAGCAATTCAGTCCCACATCGAAAACAAGACTGAGGCCAAACCTCACCTCACCTATAAAAGGTCTATTCCTCTCTCTTCATTCATTACGCATTTAATACTTACCTACCTCTACTCTGCTAAAATACATTGACTGACTTTAGCATCAGAGGAGCGAAGACCGCTAATTGCGGTCTCCCCTCTTGATGCTGGTGTATTTTACTTGATAAGTGTCGACAACTCTTACCTCACTATATCGGTTGAGACTTCGGACCCTTTGTCCCCGTTAACGGGATTCGACATCCTTAAAAATCCTAAGCATTAACAAGGGCTACGACTATCCTCCAACGACAGGACACAACACCCTAATGACAGTGATCTCCACGAGACATTGCAGTCAAGATTGTCCCTTGAAATAGAGTAAGGCACATGTTAATGCAACCCACGACAGCTATTGATCGGGCAGTTAACCCCAACACTCGGGTACAAAAGATTAGGTTCGCTACCTAACCCTTGCTGCTCTAATGCAAATCCCTTCACCAAACAATTATCCGGCCACACTGAGGTCTTTCTTAGCTGGGAATGGTGGGCTTAGCAGGGGCCCACCTGATAGGGCAAAAAGCTTTTGCTTAGACAAAGTCTATAGTTGACAACACCTTCGCACTGATTATGCCAAATGAAGGGCCTAAGGTTACACCTCAACGTCAATAACTGCCAACCAAGAAATCCCTACTTGACTGGAGACTTGTATATATAGGTAATTACCTGGAATAATTAGCATCGACTGGGAGCTGCCTTATATTATCAAAATGGCCAAGCTGGTGTGACACCCTAATGACAGTGATCTCCACGAGACATTGCAGTCAAGATTGTCCCTTGAAATAGAGTAAGGCACATGTTAATGCAACCCACGACAGCTATTGATCGGGCAGTTAACCCCAACACTTGGGTACTAAAGATTAGGTTCGCTACCTAACCCTTGCTACTCTAATGCAAATCCCTTCACCAAACAATTATCCGGCCACACTGAGATCTTTCTTAGCTGGGAATGGTGGGCTTAGCAGGGGCCCACCTGCTAGGGCAAAAAGCTTTTGCTTAGACAAAGTCTATAGTTGACGACACCTTCGCACTGATTATGCCAAATGAAGGGCCTAAGGTTACACCTCAACGTCAATAACTCCCAACCAAGAAATCCCTACTTGACTGGAGACTTGTATATATAGGTAATTACCTGGAATAATTAGCATCGACTGGGAGCTGCCTTATATTATCAGAATGGCCAAGCTGGTGTGACCTCCAGGAACACCGTAGGCTAGGCTTTCACCCAGGCCAAACCTCAAGCCAAACATGCCGTAACGCGCATTCACACGCTGCACCAACGGAAAGTCTCGAAAACAGATAGTTGAAGAACATCAGTCCCACATCGGAAATAAAGTGAAGGTCACCCTTCATTTCACCTATAAAATGTATCCTCTCTCTCTTCATTCATTACGCATTTATTATCTACATAGCTATCGCTACTCTGTTAACATAAATACATTGACTAACTTACGCATCGAAGGAGCAAAGACCGCCAACCGTGGTTTCCGTCTTAATGCTAGTGTATTTGAGTATTTCAATTAACAAGTTGCGGGCTTACTTACCTTACCAAATCAACCGAGACTCTAAACCCGTGTCAATGTTAACGGAATCAGACTTCCCCTGAATCTTGAGCATTAACATCGAGGTTGAGATGCATGCCCTATGACATTAAGATAGCGAATATGATGCGCAAATTTTCTACGTGTATGCTAGCCTTGATGCTCTTGATGAGCATGTTGTCCATATATAGCTCAATAATCTTGCCTAGGTGTTCTACAAACATTGCGTTCATCAGGCATTGGTATGTGGCGTCTGCATTCTTTAGGCCAAAAGTATGACATTTTAATAGTATAAGCTCTTGTCGGTGGTAAAAGTTGTGGGATTCTTGGTCGCCAGAATGCATTTTGATCTGGTTGTAGCAGGAGTACGCATCCATCATGCTAAGTAGCTCATGGCCTGCCGTTACGTCAACTAGTTGGTCAATGCGTGGAAGCGGAAAGCTGTCATTGGGGCATGTCTTGTTGAGGTTCTTGAATTCCACGCACATTCACCACTTACTGTTATGCTTCTTAACTATAATGAAATTGGAGATCCACTATGGGTAGTTGACTTGGAGGATGAAAACCATGCCGTACAGCTTGGTGACCTTTGCACTGATGGCTTGATACTTTTCTTTGTCGAAAGCCCTCCGCTTTGCTTAACGGGGTAGAAATATGGCTTAACAAGGTAGAAAGATGGCTTGTGTGTGATGATGCAAGGTGAGATCCCTGGCATGTTTGCATATGATTAGCCAAAGGCCTCAGCATTTTCCCTTTGAAACCGTGTGAATTCTGCCGCTATTTCTGGGGATAGTAGGGTGACAATTCGTATTGTCCACTCCAAGTGTTCGTCAGAGAAGTTGATGACTCGAAGTGATGTCTCTAGATTTACAGGCTCTTTTTTGACATATACTTCTTTTCACTATCCCTTGGATTATCAATCTTATTAATCAGCTTCAGCATACTTCCCACTGTTAGGATTTTGTAGCAGCTTCTTGACCTTGCTATTGTTGTTGAGTGACATGCGTGCATTTTGCTAGATGCCTCGCACATTGCCCGTGTAATTAGGAGTGGGGAATTTCATTAGCAACATGTATCTAAGTCAGTGCTTTGAAAAGTAAACATGTGAACTGTTAAATAACTTAAATTGCATGTATAAAGTATAGTGGGTTTTGAGATCGATAATCATAATTAGCATAACATATCCATATTTATGATATTTTATAGATTAGTATGGTCATTATAAGTAATCTCAAATTAATATATTGCATTTTTTGAAAAAGTACAATTTACCGTAAAAATCGTGTGCTATAGTAAGGGAATTTGGCTCAAACTATACCATTTTTGAAGTAGGAGTCAAACGCAATTTTCTTGAACAATGAAGTAATAAGTTTCATAGAAGACATTTGAAACCTAACAAGCCTAGAGAACTGTACCTAACACCTTGAAAAGCACATGTGAACTGTAAAATGACAAGTTGTAATACACAAAAAGTATTGTTTTCAATCTTTGAATTCTTGAAATTAATAAGGTGGTTATTTGTACGGTTTTTTTTTTTTTTTTTTTTTTCTCATGCATTTCTTTTGAGTTGTTGGTGAAGTGAAAGTATTTTGAACTAATATTTACTTGAAACATTTTGTTTCAAAGGGTTCGATACTAGGCACAAATATCGGAAACACAAGGCTCACTAGCCAAGTGAAATGATGCTGATACCGCCCAAAGACGATGCCGATACCATACACTTGTGGTATCGGGTAGGCCACAAGTAGTCCCACATTGGAAACAAAGGGGAGACAAGCCCATCCCTACACTATAAATATATGTCTCTTCACTCATTCAAGGTAAGCCACCACTCTCTATTTACTCCTACCTAGTCCACATTATTACATGTATCTGACTTGGGCATTAGAGTGTCGAAGGCCGGCT